>NC_064634.1:192066917-192369947 GCF_023864275.1 Schistocerca cancellata
ATTGGTTACCCAGTCGCTGTGGCCTAGCGATTCTAGGCGCTTCAGTCCGGAACCGCACTGCTACTACGGTCGCACGTTCGAATCCTTCCTCGGGCATGGATGTGTGTGATGTCCTTAGGTTAGTTAGGTTTAAGTAGTTCTAAGTCTAGGGACTGATGACCTCAGATGTTAAGTCCCAAAGTGCTTAGAGCCATTTGAACCAGTGGAACGCCATTGGTGAATCGGTGACACCTGATACACATAGAAGCTGCAACCACCGTGGTGGCCAGTAACGCTAAGTGTGAGCGTCGCACGTGCTGGAAAGATACAGAGAAACGTAAACAGTAGCATCTCGATCGTGGTCTAAGTGTTCCAGATTTCATTTTTTCGAACATGTCTTGATTGACCTTCACCATGACACAATTTCTTTTGGTGCCCTCCACACAATAAATGAAGTACACAGTTACCGTTTCACAAACAGAACAACGAAAAATAATCCCAACAGCTGTGGAAGGACACGAAATCTACCAGATGTGCGTCACTTTATAGATTAAATCTTATGCGACTATAAATACGCGTAATAAGATATTAAGTTGATAATGGAAGTTAATTTCCTTCAACTGTGTTAATTAGTGATGTTTCAGGCACTATAACAGAAGCTGAAAAGTATTGTTAAGTACATAGCGTGCAGAGTTCTTTTATAGTGTAAATTTCATCCGTCCATCTGAGCAAAAAATATACCAACATTTGTAGTTAGCTCAGCCTTGCGATTATGAATGCAGTTGTCTGCTGTACGGGAATGCGGCGAAGTTCTTTCGCCTTAAGACTATCGAGTGCTGTTTCTTTCTCTTCACTCGAAGTGTAACACTGCACAGCTATAACATATCTCGTCATTTCACGTTCGGACAAAGCCTGTAAGTAACAATTTTTAACGGCAGTCCGGCACCATTACCTTCACGATATATTGACGAATATCTTTCTTCACAAAGCGTTTCCAACATTCGCGAGGCAGTATTAGGCTAAGCTGATTACAAAGATGCCACGTATGATGATGATAATGATGATGATGATTCGGCGGCTTATTTTATGCTGCGTAAAGCGTAGTTAACCCACATGTTTCGTGAGTGCTTACTATGAAAGGCAATATCACTTTCATTTATTAAGTATCTACATAGTAAGACTTACGTTTTATATTGTTTCCATATTCGCAGACATTATACTCCTAACGTTACTCAATACCAAATTGGGACATGTACAAAATACGCGGCTACTGCAAAAGTAACAGTTTCATGTTGACGGAAAGCTTTTGAGGGCAAACGTTTGACAAACTGTAAATCCACAGAAATAGATTACTGACATTACAACGTATAACATATTTTACTTTCAACACTCTGTAACAAATATTTGAACCACCGAAATCAAAGGAGTACACAACATAAAGGGCGATTGAAAAGTAATGTGCCAAAGAAGAAATGGGATGAACCTGGACTCCTGACGAACTTGTGTGTAGATGGTAGTGTGGAGGAAAATAAGAAAAAATGTCCAATAACCATGGGCTGTAAATGCTTACCTAAGAGGCTATGAGCACTTGTTCATCTTCGCTACTGTGAAACACCTCGTCTACTGGACATAGGCTTGTAGCTCTTAAGATACGTATTGTAGAGCCCATATTTACTAGACATTCTTTTCTTATTTTGATCCATACCTCTGAAAGTTTGTCGGTGGACTTAAGGTTCACCTTATATGTTGTGTGGGACATGACGTTTGACTCACCTTATATACTTATTTTTTAGTTGAATGCTATATAAAGAAACAAAAGAAAAATTCGGAGTAGGTATTAAAATCCATGGAGAAGAAATAAAAACTTTGAGGTTTTGACATTGTAATTCTGTCAGAGACAGCAAAGGACTTAGAAGAGCAGTTGAACGGAATGGATAGTGTCTTTAAAGGCGGATATATGATGAGCATCAACAAAAGCGAAACGAGGATAATGGAATGTAGTCGAATAAAGTCGGGTGATGTTGAGGGAATTAGATTAGGAAATGAGATACTTAAAGTAGTAAAGGAGTTTTGCTATTTGGGGAGCAAAATAACTGATGGTCGAAGTAGAGAGGATATAAAATGTAGACTGGCAATGGCAAGGAAAGCGTTTCTGAAGAAGAGAAATTTGTATAGATTTAAGTGTCATGAAGTCGTTTCTGAAAGTATTTGTATGGAGTGTAGCCATGTATGGAAGTGAAACATGGAAGGTAAATAGTTTGGACAAGAAGGGAATAGAAGCTTTCGTAATGTGGCGCTACAGAAGAATGCTGAAGATTAGATGGGTAGATCACATAACTAATGAGGAGGTATTGAATAGAATTGGGGAGAAAAGGAGTTTGTGGCACAACTTGACTAGAAGAAGGGATCGGTTGGTAGAACATGTTCTGAGGCATCAAGGGATCAGCAATTTAGTATTGGAAGGCATCGTGGAGGGTAAAAATCGTAGAGGGAGACCAAGAGATGAATACACTAAATAGATACAGAAGGATGTATGTTGCATTAGGTACTGGGAGATGAAGAAGCTTGCACAGGATAGAGTAGCATGGAGAGCTGCATGAAACCAGTCTCAGGACTGAAGACCATAACAACAACATGCTATATAATAGTTTAGAATATATTTGCCAACGTCATACTTGCAACAGGTTTGTTGCAATTTTCATAAGGATGCCACGCACAGTGTTGTTTCTTGATAACTATAGAAAAAGCTCATGTCGCCTGTATCTGCCGTGGTGGGCTGTGAAAGCACCATCGTAGCAACGTGACTGGTGGAATAAGGCAGAGTCCCTGTCATTACGCGCTGTGCGACGTCGAGCTGACAGTCATAGTTTTATTCATTTGAACCTGGAATCGAGCGTTGTTTTTACAACTGAGCGTCTTACTAAATTAGATTAGCGTATCCAGTGTAGATATTCTCTAACGCTTGATTGTGAATTAATTGTATATAAATACGGAAAACTACGAATACTCACTTTATAAATATTTTTTTATTCACATGAACTAATTTTCGAGCCTTTTCAGCCTCATCTTCAGGTTATATCTTCATTTCATAGTTTGAATTAGAGTATTTGTTCTGCGACAAGAAGACAGCAAACACTTTAGTGTATCGTTCGCGTGAAAGTTATGTGACACACAGTGTCGTAAAACGAATACATTTAATTACTGCGGTGGTACACGCAGTATTTTAGTTGGTATTCACCTAGTAGTTTCCATTTTTATTGCCTATTGGTCACAGATTAGGTCGTTTTCCTCTATTTCTGTATTTTTAGTGAAAAGTGACTTAATTGTAACCAATAGACAATTAAAATGGAAGCTGCCTGGTGGATACCAACGGGTAATACTGTCTTCATGTCGCCCTCCCCCTACCAGTCTTAGTCATTCATCGAGATTTGAGTCTTACGGGCAACGATCTCATGTAACACAAGAAAATTTCTGTGCTCGCATGTTGATACAGGGTCCTTTTCGTAATCGAGAATGTTGCTCGAGTTTTATACGAAATACACCAAGCTTCGAGTAATACTACTTTCAGACGTAATGGAACTAAGCTTTTAAGCTTTAGATAATTTGTACTTACCAACTTTCTTTGCAGTCTGCATCTACATGGATACTCTGCAAATCACGTTTAAGTGCCTGGAAGACTTTTCATCGAACCATCTTCACAATTCTCTATTATTCCAATCTCGTATAACGAGCGGAAAGAACGAACACTTATATCTTTCCGTACGAGCTCTGATTTGCCTTAGTTTATCATGATGGTCGTTTCCCCAGGTAGGCGTCAACAAAACATTTTCGCATTCGGAGGAGAAAGTTGGTGACTGGAATTTCGCGAGAAGATTCCTCCGCGACGAAAAACGCCTTTGTTTTAATGATGTCCTTTCCAAATCCTGTATCATTTCAGTGACACTCTCTCCCATATTTCGCGATAGTACAAAACGTGCTGCTCTTCTCTGAACTGTCATGTCAATACAGATAACTTTATCTTTCATTTACAGATAAACACATGTTTCCATTTCACTGTTCACTGAAAGTGACATTCCTTGAATAGTCTCGGAAACCGTGGCTTTCTCTTTCTTTAGCTGCTAAATGCAGAAGGAAATTAAAATTAGTGGCGCAGCCTGTGGCTCATGTTTTCTTTCGACAGCAGGGTCTACATGTGAAAGTAATATTAAATCCCTTCACATATTTTCCTTGCAACCAAACGCCACACGAGACTCCACCGTTATAATAAACAAATTGACTGAGAAAACGGAGAAAAATTAGCGTTTACTCCATGAGCCGTCTCAAAGGATATTTGCCTGGCAACTGATCGAAATTTCCGCATAATGACGCAGTACAGTTTACGTCATCAGTGGCTTAAGGATTATTAGCAGGTAACATTTTTATTTCTAAAAACCTTTGAGTGAGAATATGATCTGACGTGGGTAATTCATGGGGCAGTTGTTATTGAGAAATGACTGCACAAAGTTCATGTAAGAAGCCTACTATCCCAAAAGGATGACGAATCTGTATGCGGCTGCCTTTCGTCACCTCGCCATAATCGGACACATTATATCCCGAATATGAAGATGTGTTCGTCACTTACGGATTCCAGGCCAAAAAACACTCGACAAAGGACTGTGTGGTTGGACAGGTTGAAGTATCATCCGAAGGCCTTCTGACAATGTTGCGTCACTGAAGACGAAAGGTGGATCCGCCATTACATCCCGGAGACAAAATCACGATCAAAGTAATACAAGGTTGATGAAGATGAAAGAGCACCGCAGCTAAAGCGTAGACTATTTCGTATCCGGTGGACCTTATGTGGACTGCAGATAGATTTTCCTCGCTGTCTATCATCACGACTGACTGTTTACAAGGGGATTATACCAAATTCCAATATAATGAGTCGTTGAGGGGGGGAGTTCCCATTTTAGGGCGTTGCTGCAGTGTATATGCAACGTAGCGCGGCTCCGATACGGGCGTACGAGCACAGACATGTAGGCAAGGGATTGGTGTGGCATTTGTGTCTTTCCGACGTGCATACGATAAATGCAGGAACGTGAAGTGGGGCGACGTTATTACCAAACGCGTCCCAACAGGTCGAATGTGCTGATGTTCTTCCCTTGGCTGCCGAAGGACTAACATTTACAGACATCCATCGGAGAAGGAAGAATATGTACGGGGGCAGCAAGTCTCTCGGAAACCATTATTGTAGAATTACACGCCAAGTTCATGGTAACGCATGTCCTCATATCGCAAATTTCGTAACGCAGAAGTTACAGCAGGTCAAGTGGGAGGCACTCGAGCACTCGCTCCGTGGTCCTGATCTCTCCCCATGCGATTATCATGCCGTCGGTCGCTTAAAGACAACTTCTTCACACAGCAGGACACGTTGTTTTACCAAGGGGGTGTTTTCAATTTGATGCATCGGTGGGATGACTACCTCAGTGCTAATGCTTACGTCACTTTCGCCTGATTGGCATACCGATTCTGGAGGATACGGGCTGTGAACGGAAACTTTCTGTGGCATACTGATTCTGGACTGTATGGTCTTCGAACGGAAACTTTTTTCTCATCCGTCAGTGTACTTTAGTGTGTATGGCGTGGAGAAGCATATTCAGAATGCAGACGAAGTCGTATTTCGGAGTTTATTTTGGTCTTATAAATTGTAGCAGCTTCTGCTGGATTTGACATACGTGATGGACTGTTACTGTTAATCAGCGACAGAAAAGTAGTTCATTAAGATTAATTGGAAATTTGGAAATTTGTGGTAAGTTCATTGGGACCCAACTGCTGAGGTCATCGGTCCCTACGATTACACACGACGTAATCTAACTTAAACTAAGGACAACAAACACACCAATGCCCAAGGGAGAACTCGAACCTCCGACGGGGATAGACCGCACGACTACCCCGCGCGGCCTGCGATTAATTGATGATACAACAGGGGTAGCCGAAAGTGAACAGGAATTAAGTTTTGTCCTAAATATAATGGGACACTTGCTAGATGCAGTTTGAGACTGGGATATAAATAAGAAGAAAGCATCACACATTTGTTACCTGGAAAGCAGAATTGATTTTAAATGATAGGTACGCGGAAGTCATAGGAGCGAGGACAAGGCCAGAAGGGGCGTATATAAGAAGTAGCTGCTAATCTCAAAGGATGTAAAAATCGTGCTTGGTTTTTAATGTATTAAAAGGAGTCTGAAATCCGTAAAGGAACTCCTCAAACAAATTGCAGTCGACGCGAAGCATCAGAAAGTACGTGCCAAGCACGCAGGTATACTCGTAATAAATTCCTTTTCAACGTGAACACGTCAGGATATAATCAGTTCCTCGTGTTAAAGGATTTTCGATTGTACGCTTAAGATTTGGATGCTGTAAACCATAAATATTACGTTACATTGAGATTTTGTTATTATATGTTGCTATTAACAGGAGACGAAGTATTGCTTTAATTACATTTTCGTATTCGTTCTGGAAAAATCGCCGCCTCGTTTAGTGACTGGGAAATATGGAAGTTACAGCATCAAAAATAAAAAGCTTTCTGTTTATATCACACCATTCTTCTGTTACTGGGCGCAGATAATCTCGCCGTTGAGCGCCCATAAGCTTCTCTCTCTCTCTCTCTCTCTCTCTCTCTCTCTCTCTCTCTCTCTCACACACACACACACACACACACACACACACACACTTCTGTTACTACATGTTAACCGCTTGGTGCGCTAGCATCGCTTCAGCTGTCAAAAGGTGGTATTTTTTAAACTCTATAGAGTTTCGTGGCAGTTTGTCGTTGATTGAGATTAAACAGTGACTTTTTTATTATGTAAGGTTATTAGACATTTGGTAAGTGAGTTGAAGCAGGGGGAACGGAGATAATCTCATCGTCATTCCTCAGGACACACATAGTGCCTACACACAGTGTGTTGCGATAGCAACGCGGGCCGGACATCGAAACAGTTGCCCAACTAATCTGTCGCTCGTATGCCTGTTTTCTGTTTCCTAGGCTCAAAAATTTCGTTGAACAATGAAGTAATTTATGGTGCAATCTATAACACCTTTCTTTTCTGAGGACACGAAAAATGGAACCTGACTGGGTTAAATACATTAAGCGTAGAGGAATTTACGCGGGGAAACAAATTTCTCTTACCAACGTTGTCAGTCCACTCTCAAATCTACCTAGTTGCGTCAGTTTCTCTTGATATCGTGCGGTGCCGGCCTGAGTCACCAGAGACGAGAGGCTGAAAACTTCTTATTTCCCACGAAGTTTCATCATAGCTCTTTGTGACCTGGTCGTAACACCCGCTTCGAAATGTGCATAGGAGGATGCCTCGCATTTGCCAATTCTCGTTTCCTTTCTGTCCCTTTCCTCTCATTTCGTGACCCCGCGCCGGGATGTTGGCGGCAAGTCCTTTGTGCGTGTCGCTGCTTTATTTGCAGCGGAGGGAAATCTTCCTTTGGCCTGCGAAATTGGAGTGCGGCACCCCTTTGTCGACGCTGGGAATATCTGCTCACGGCTGGTGCGTTTATTTTGCTAATTCCACGCTCCTCTTTCTGGCTAGAGGCGGAGCCTGCCATGTGGTCAAATTCTTTTTATTAAGATGTGGCCCTGGGAAAAGCGTTTGCAGGGTGCGAGAGGGGGAATATCACAGACATCTAATAAAAAATGAAAGATCCGCAAAAAAGACAGTTTTTACGATCGGCTAACTACTGATTATCACTAATTTCTGTACCGTGACTTATTAGCTGGTAACATGTTCAGGTTAACTGTGAAGAGGCGTTACAGAAAATGGTCATACTATTTGGTATTTGAAGCCTCTTCCGAAAGGGCGCAGTCATTTAGTGTAGAATAATGCAGTGTAATTAAGACTTCCGAAATTGTTTGCTTCCGCTGCGTACCGGGCCCAGTCACTGTGAAAGTAATATTACTTTGTATAAATACCCACTGCTCGTAAGTATGGTAAATATACTGTCACACTAATGTGCTCATCGCCTAAGTTCGACGTCATTGTGCAATAACCACTCAGAGGCAGGAAGTGGCAACAAAAAAATGGTTCAAATGGATCTGAGCACTATGGGACTCAACATCTTAGGTCATAAGTCCCCTAGAACTTACAACTACTTAAACCTAACTAACCTAAGGACATCACACACACACACCCATGCCCGAGGCAGGATTCGAACCTGCGACCGTAGCAGTCCCGTGGTTCCGGACTGCAGCGCCAGAACCGCACGGCCACCGCGGCCGGCGGAAGTGGCAACACTAGCAGTGGAGGGTAACAGGGTGTTACAAAAAGGTGCGGCGAAACTTTCAGGAAACATTCCTCACACACAAATAAAGAAAAGATGTTATGTGGACATGTGTCCGGAAACCCTTAATTTCCATGTTAGAGCTCATGTTAGTTTCGTTAGTATGTACTGTACTTCCTCGATTCTGATGATGGTAAATTTTCACAATCAACATGTGTGGGCTGACGAGAATCCGCACGCAATTGTGGAATCATGTCATCAACACAGATTTTCTGTGATCGTTTGGGCAGGCATTGTTGGTGATGTCTTGATTGGGCCCCATGTTCTTACACCTACGCTCAATGGAGCACGTTATCACGATTTCATACGGGATGCTCTACCTGTGCTGCTAGAACATGTGCCTTTAAAAGTACAACACAACATGTGGTTCATGCACGATGGAGCTCCTGCACATTTCAGTCGAAGTGTTCGTACGCTTCTCAACAACAGATTCGGTGACCGATGGATTGGTAGAGGCGGACCAATTCCATGGCCTCCACGCTCTCCTGACCTCAACCCTCTTGACTTTCATTTATGGGGGCATTTGAAAATTCTTGTCTACGCAACCCCGGTACCAAATGTAGAGACTCTTCGTGCTTGTATTGTGGACGGCTGTGATACAATACGCCATTCTCCAGGGCTGCATCAGGGATTCCATGCGACGGAGGGTGGATGCATGTATCCTCGCTAACGGAGGACATTTTGAACATTTCCTGTAACAAAGTGTTTGAAGTCACGCTGGTACGTTCTGTTGCTGTGTGTTTCCATTCCATGATTAATGTGATTTGAAGAAAAGTAATAAAATGAGCTCTAACATGGAAAGTAAGCGTTTCCGGACACATGTCCACATAACATACTTTCTTTTTTTGTGTGTGAGGAATGTTTCCTGAAAGTTTGGCCGTACCTTTTTGTAACACCCTGTATAAAGCGTGCCAAGGGACGCGGAGAACAGTGTAGTCTTTGCCGCAATCCTGGAAAGGAGCGATGTGGCTGACGCCTAAAGGGGCATGATCATTGGCTTTCGGGGCTAGGATGGAAGCATTTCCGGAACGGCTAAGTTTGAAAACTGTTCCCATTCCGCTGCGGCTGTTCATGACAAAATGAAGCTATACAAAACCGGTGCCGAGGCAGATGTGGTGCACCACGGACCGTAGATTGACGGACGGTTGCGCAGATGCTTAAGGGCGAATAAGCGTGTAACTGTTGAGCAACGGACCGCCCATCTGAACCATGCAGTAAGCAACAGTCTCTCTCCTCTCCAACGACCGTATGCGAACGTTGCTCCTCAGAAAGCGCTTGGTTCAATGCAGGTGGCATTTTCAAATGAATCTCGTTTTATGCTCCGTGAGACAGACGCCCGTTGGCGTGTACGGCGCGAAAAGTCTGAAACCAAACACCCTGCAGCAATCATCGGAAGGGTCCAGGCCGCAAGAGGTTGAGTTATGGACTGGGGGAATGTTTCGTGACATTCGCTGGGCGATCTCGTCATCCTGGAAGGCACAATGGAGCTGTGCATCTATCCTTGGTGATCAGCCCATCGCTGTATGCAGTTTGTTTTTCCTCAGCATGGTGGCATCTACCAGCAGTAGAATGCAACGTGTCGTCCAGTTCGCAGTGTACGTGCGGGTTGCCAAGAGCGGCATGATGAGTTTACCGTACTCCCATGGCCACCAACCTCCCCAGATTTAAACCCAGTCGAGAATCTGTGAGACGAACTTGATCGAGAGGTTCGCGCCATGGAACCTCAGTCGAAGAACCTAGCGCAGCTGGCTACGGCACTGGAGTCGTCATGGCTCCACGTCCCTGTCGGTACTTCGCAGAAACCAACTGACTCAGTTCCTGCACGTCTCTCAGCGGCCCGCGCTGTAAAAGGTAGCCGTACGTGTTAAAACGCCGGTTCTGGGTCAGAGATGTGCGCCGGCTCCTGATCGAATCCGTCCGGCGGGTTAACGAGAGGGTCGATGTGTCGCTCAGCCTGGATGTACTCGTAGTTTTTAGGCAGTTCCCACATCCCCCTAGGTGAATACCGGGCAGGTACCGAGTTCCCGCCTCACATGATTCGCAAACAATTAGAAAACTTTCGCTCATTTTCACATGTTTACACTACAGGAATACGGGGGAGGGGAGGGGGGGGGGGGAGCGCCAGTGTGGCGTCAGGAGGGGCATACGGCGACCCTTTAAACTAACCATGCCAAATTGCTTATAACTATGCCGAAGTGGCGTCCAGTAGTAAAACTAACAGCAGGCCAGTAAGCCACACGAAATAATTATTCGGAGTGGCCGTGCGGTTCTAGGCGCTACAGTCTGGAACCGAGCGACCGCTACGGTGGCAGGTTCGAATCCTGCCTCGGGCATGGATGTGTGTGATGTCCTTAGTTTAGTTAGGTTTAATTAGTTCTAAGTTCTAGGCGACTGATGACCTCAGAAGTTAAGTCGCATAGTGCTCAGAGCCATTTGAGCCAAATAATTATTGTCATATTTATACACAATTAAGTTTGTACGGAGCCCGCCCATTAGCCGTGCGACGCACGGCTTTCCGGGCGGGAAGGAGCGCGTAGTCCCCGGCACGAATCCGGCAAGCGGACTAGGGCCGAGGTCCGGGGGGCCGGCCAGTCTGTGGATGGTTTTTAGGCGGTTTTCCATCTGCCTCGGCGAATGTGGGCTGGTTCCCCATACTCCGCCTCAGCTACACTATGTCGGCGACTGCTGCAAAAACAAAGTTCTCCACGTACGCGTACACTACCTTTACTTTACCACGCAAACATAGGGGTCACACTCGTCTGCTGTGAGACGTGTCTTCTGTACAAATATCTGTGTAAGTCGCACATTATGATTGTTTGTGTTTGCGAAATTCAGTTGTCACCAGAAATTGGCCTAAGAAGCTAAAAGCCGGTTCGTGACCAAATAAATATAATTTTGCAGAACATTAGTAAGTATTTTTCTATCTAATATCATCACATTTGAGTTGAAAAGAGGCGGAGGGCAAAATCTTGTAAATTAAATATGTAATATTTTCGGTTTGTGTAGATTTATGTGTATCAAAAAACAGCTGTGGAAGACAATACCAAATGTTCATGTTGATGCGTATCACCATCAGGTGAGCTGCGGGAATCTACATCTACTATTATTTGGACGAAATGACTAATCGGAAAGAAACGAAAGATCGCCTGTAATAGCAGATTGGTTGTCTTTTTAAATTGTGCAAAGGAAATTTTTCTCTCTACTTACAGTCTGAATTCTATGACGCCTCGAACTTGGCACTCGTCAAAAAAGTGCTCGAAAAGGCTGGTTTCCTCTTACGTTTTTACTATGTCGGCAACATTTAAACTAAACTGCAAAAAAAAAAAAAAAAAAAAAGGCTCTGAGCACTATGGGACTTAACTTCTGAGGTCATCAGTCCCCTAGAACTTAGAACTACTTAAACCTAACTAACCTAAGGAAATCACACACATCCATGCCCGAGGCAGGATTCGAACCTGCGACCGTAGCGGTTGTGCGGTTCCAGACTGTAGCGCCTAGAACTGCTCGGTCACTCCGGCCGGCAAACTGCAACGTTCATACACTAAATAAAAGTAGATATTCCCACAATTCTGGATGGTACAACGCATCGATGTTCGTTATTCAATGTAAACAAAATATGAGCTCAAAGTCTTTACGTTAGATGTCACTGAATTCTCCAGAAAGAACCTTTCTGCTGTTACTCTTTTTGCTCTGACTACACAATGCTGCCTGTTTCGTTTCGTGATGGCGGATCCGCTTCTCGTGACAGCGGGTTGCCCGTATGTCGTGTCGTGTTGTGCAGACTAACTAGAGAGCTGGCAGCAGCGTGCCTTCTGGCTCTGGAGACGGTGCTTTGCTATTTCCAGCTCGCACCGCGTAAACAGTGCCTGTGTAAATACACCACTGGCAGACTTGCTGGCGCGATGTGACGCGGTGCCGACTCTAGCGTTCGTTAGCGCCAAATGTTCCCACAGTGGCAGAGAAGACATTGATTACCACGTAAAAATACGTACGAGTTGCGACAATAAAGTAATGAGACTGATCTAAAAAAAAAACATGTTACTTACCGTTTTAGTCAAGTTTAGTGTTGTCTCCTACAAAGTAGTTCCCTTCTGATTACACACACTTTTTCCAGCGCTTCTGTCATTGATTGTAACATTTCTGGAACTCATCTTGTGTAATATCCTCCAAGACCCTCGTCACAGCTTTGTGGACATCTTGTGTTGTTTGAAAATGGTTTCCCTTGACCGCCGTTTTGACTCTTGGAAATAGAAAAAAGTCGCACGGAGCGATATCTGGTGAATAAGGTGGCTGTGGTAGTACTGAAATTTGTTTTGAGGTGTTAAAAATTGCTGTGCCGACAGAGCAGTATGGGATGGCGCGTTATCGTGATGCAGAATCCAATCATCAGCAATGTTGGCACGGACACGAAGAACTCATTTACGAAGTCTTTCTAAAATTTCTTTGTAGTAATATTGGTTAACTGTTTGCCCAGGAGGCACCCACTCTTTACACTGTTGCAACTGCGGAGAATTGTTAGGGAAATCACATTGGTCTTCAACGACAGAGACGACTGGTAGAATGATCCTACGAGATGTTACTCGGTACTTGGACAGCGTCCTGTTGTATGGACTCCTCTATAAACTCTGTAGTGAGAGATTGCTAAGCTTACTGGTAATAGTGAGCGTACAAATGTAAAATACCGAATTCCTTCTTAGAGTGATCCATGCAGGATGGCCCTAGTGCTCGGTGAGAAGCTTGGTCTTGTACTGTGCGCCTACTTCGCAAGATACAAGACTCCTATTCGAGAAGACGATGATTCAGATCCCCATCCGGATATCCATATTACGGTTTTCCGTCATTTCCCTAAACAGCTAGAGGCAAATACTCCGTCATTTATTTGAAAAGAGCACAGTGTACTACTTCTCAATGCGATACAGTGATATGTCTCTAATGATCTCGTCGTCCACGGGACGTTAAAACTCAAAACTCCGTCACGCATCAGCAAGTACATCTCCGAAAATGAAATCACTATAAATCCCAGAATCCTATCCCCAGCTATAGTTCAGCTTCAACTACAAGATGCTTACCTTGATCTGGAGAGATGGACATGGCCTAGCAACTGGGACTTACTTGAGCCAAAATCAGGCACTCCTCCGGACCAAGAAACACCGTCGAGTAATTGAAGATGTACGACTGTTTGTCGTTCCATTTCAGTAGACCATGACAGCAAAGTATCTCTGACACTTGATTGGCGCTGACGTAGGTGGTCTGTACTCACACTTGGTCTACATGATGCTTCCAAATGCTTGATGCTCTGTGTTTTTCTATTAATCTGGGCCGTAAGAGCGAAGGGCTGATTATAGGTTGCCTGGCTTTTGCAGATGACATGGCACTGATTGCTGATTCTTTTGAAATGCCAACAATGCAGGTAAACTGCCTCAGAAAACCTGCAACTGAAGTGGGTCTTCAAGTGTCGCTCGAGAAAACAGAGTTCTTCACCAACATCAAAGAAGCTAACAGAGAGATGTTACTAGACCAGTGAAACATCAAAAGGTCTGAGAAGTTCAAGTAGCTCGGACTGAACCCAGCATATCAGAAAAAACGTCATTATCGATGAGAGTCAACAAGTTGGAACTAGCCTATCAACCGACTATGAACACCTACAACAAAAAATGCCTGTCACGCAACCTGAAACTTAAGCATTACACATCAGTCATGCGGCCAGAAGCCCTGTATGCCATGGAATGTCTTTCCATGAACCGGAGAGGTCTGACGGAGAAATTGGAAGTCAGAGAGAGGAGAATCCTCAGGAAGATCCTAAGTTCGGTTTGAAGAAGGTGGGGAATTCAGAAGGCGACATAACCCGGAGCTCTACGAACATATCGAGACACTCTCTGACTGTGCAAGATAAAAAAGAGAGTAGCTTTCTATAGCCATGTTGCAAGATTGCCTTCAGACAGATTGACCAACCGTCTGTTCACCTTCTGGCAAAAGAAGAAGGTTCGCACCACTTGGCTGACAGAAACTGAAACGGACATTAAAAAACTAGGCATAACTGATCTCCAGAACAGACAGTCTGTGAGACGTACCGTGATGGCAGCCCGAGGATTTCAGGAAAAGCCCGAAGGAAAGGTACCCTGTGGACACAAGAAAGGAAGAAGTTACTTCTGCAGCGGATGCAACAATACTGGGCAAAGATCAAAGCCCAACAGTTGAACAAGCATAGTCCAAAGGAAGCCCATTCGAAACGAGAAGAAAAGGGAAGGTCAAAGGTCATCACTGTCCATTGAGTGGGCTGTGACACAGCGCCGACGTTCACATCAAGAAACTACTACGACTGTAAAACAAGGCACTAGAGTCCATATATCACGTAGAAAGAAATTTTCCAGCCCGCTTTCTCTACGATTAGGTAAGGAAGAGCCAGTATTGGACGATTCCAAAAATACGCCCGGAAACTTGACAGTAAAGCCAGGACGTCCCATAATTCCATAATACAGCAGTCAAAAGAAGTTTTGCCTCAGCTCAGTTCCGAGAGTTCCGGAACCTGTACAGAAAGTTGGAATAGATATCAACATAAACATCATTTCCGCCCTTTTTATTGCTCGTGAAAACCACCCCTTGCATGTTGTACCACCATACAGCGAGACCTTCAGAGGTAGTGGTTCAGATTGGTGTACACTCCGGTAGAGGTAGTGGTTCAGATTGGTGTACGCACCGGTACCTCTAATACCCAGTAGCACGTCCTCTTGCATTGATACGTGCCTGTAATCGTCGTGGCATATTATCCACAAGTTCATCAAGGCACTGTTGGTCGAGATTGTCCCACTCCTCAACAGTGATTCGGTGTAGATCCCTCAGAGTGGTTGGTGGGTCACGTCGTCCAATCTATCCCAGGCATGTTCGATAGGGTTCATGTCTGGAAAACATGCTGGACACTCTAGTCAAGCGATGTCGTTGCCCTGAAGGAAGTCATTCACAAGATGTGCATGATGGGAGCGCGAATTGTCGCCCATGAAGACGAATGCCTCGCCGATATGGTTACACTATCGGTCGAAGGATGGCATTCACGTATCGTAGAGCCATTACGGCGCCTTCCATGACCACCAACGGCGTACGTCGGCCACACATAATACCACCCCAAAACAGTAGGGAACCTTGCTGCACTCGCTGGACTGTGTGTCTAAGGCGTTGAGTCTGGCTGGGTTGCCTCCAAACATGTCTTCGACGATTGTCTGGTTGAAGGCATATGCGACACTCATCGGTGAAAAGAAAGTGATGTCAATCCTGAGCTGTCCATTCGGCATGTTGTTTGGGCCCATCTGTACCGCGCTGCATGGTGCCGTGGTTGTAAAGATTGACCTCGCCGTGGACGTCGGGAGTGAAGTTGCGCATCACGCAGCCTATTGAGCACAGTTTGAATCGTAACACGACGTTCTGTGGCTGCACGAAAAGCATTATTAAACATGGTGGCGTTGCTACCACGGTTCCTCCGAGCCATAACCGTAGGTAGCGGTCATCCAATGCAGTAGTAGCCCTTGGGCGGCCTGAGAGAGGCATCTCCTACATGTCCGAACAATATCGCTTTGGTTCACTCCAAGACGCCTGGACACTTCCCTTGTTGAGAGCCATTCCTAGCACAAAGTAACAACGCGGACGCGATCGAACCGCGATATTGACCGTCTAGACATAGTTGAACTACAGACAACACGAGCCTTGAACCTCCTTCCTGGTGGAATGACGAACTGATCGGCTGTCGGACCCCCTCCGTCTAATAGGCGGTGCTCATGCGTGGTTGTTTACATCTGTGGGCGGGTATAGTGACATTTCTGAACAGTCAAAGGGACGGTGTCTGTGATAACAATATTCACTGTCAACGTCTATCTTCAGGTGATCTGGGGTGTTGCAAAACTTTTTTTGATGCGTGTACAACGCCCACACGGCGGAATGAAGGAACAGGCCGCTACAAAGCGACCTGTGGCCCTACTGGATATCTAGTAAGACGATGAGATGAATGCAGTCACCTCATAAAAAATCCACTACGCATCAAGATGATAAAAAAAGCAGCCCACCATTACTGTCACTATCAGACCATTTACCAGGGTTTTTCAGTAAATAATACCCCACAAAATTTAAACCGCCGTTAAAACGTTTTAACCGCCGTTGACACACACACACACACACACACACACACACACACACACACACACACACACACACACACACACACACACAATATATATGAAATCTTTTAGGTGCTTCATATCTCTTTTCCGCGGGAGTACGATGTTTTGAACAATTCAGACATATGACGAAACTGTAGTGCACCATCAAAAGCGCGTCTACGCAAGACACTCGTTATCTATTGTTTGTAGGAAAAGAAACTGTAGCGATCATCCATAAACATTTGTGTGCAGTGTATAATAGCTGTGGGAGTACTGATGAGCAACGGGTAAAGGGAGTCAAAGCGCCAGGAAGTGCAGAAACTCTGCTCCATGGTCGGCCACGTGTGGGATGTCCTGTCACAGTCACTGTTCCCGACATCCGTCTCGTCACAACTCGGCTCCCATCTGTTCGGCACATATAAGACTCTCCACGTGAATCATGCTTTGAAAATGATGAGAGCATAATTGATGCAGGGACAACATGGATACGAGAATACGCCAAGGGCTGTTGCCAACAGGGAACAAATACTCCAGACACAACGCTTCCGTAAGGTCATAGAGTGTGATGGAGATAAGTGGAAAAATAATACATGTGAAAGAAATGTTGACTGATATCGTCTCTAGACTGTAAAAGAACTAAACTCCATCCAAAGAGTCCCCGAGGGCCCATCGATAGCGACTGACCGCCGTGTCATCCTCAGCCGATAGGCGACACTGGATGCGGATTTGGAGGGGCACGTGGTCAGCACACTGCTCTCCTGGCTGTTATGAGTTTCCGTGACCGGATCCGCTGCTTCGCAACCATGTAGCTCCTCCACTGGCCTCACAAGGGCTAAGTGCACCCTGTTTGCCAACAGCGCTCGGCAGACTCGGTCAGTCACCCATCGAAATGCTAGCCGAGCCAGACATGCTTAACTTCGGTCATCTGACGGGAACCGGTGCTGCAACTGAGGCAAGAACATTGACCACAAAGTTATAACTCTTAAGAATAAATATGGTTTTTGAACGACACTCATAATACACTGCATCGAACTCATAAAAATAAGGTACAAAACTTTAAGAGAAGTAGCCTAATCACTGTGTTAGTTTGATAGTCGTCGGATGAAATCAGGTGTGGCCTTTTTGAGGTTGGCGGTGGCGGTGGTTTGACAAGTAATTGTTACAAGAAATTTCGTGTCCTAGCTTGGGGCACATCATCTGGTCATGGAAATAATGATTGTAACCTATATAACATGTGAAGAGTGATCGAGAGATAAAATAATCTAGTCTTTAAGGCAGATTATAAATAAATACCAAAAGCAGACTCTAAATCGGACGCATGCCTTGAGCTGGTAGTGTGAACACTATGGTGCAGAGTGACAGATAGTATAAAAACAAAATTAATAGGGTACAATTTCCTGCCAGAATAAAACTTTGTGCCAGACTGAGACTCGAATCTTGCCTTTGGGAGCAATACTTTTACCACACCGAGTGCTAGCACGATGTGACGCACAACCAGTCTTCATAGCCTCAATTCGACCAGTGCCCCTCTCCCATTGCCAGACATCACAGAAGCTCTGCTGGGTATCACAGAAATGGCTTAGACGCAGCAGAACCAAAAGGCATTTTTTGTTGCGGCGGAATCTTCTCACGAAATTTCAGTCACCAACTTTCTCCTTCTAATGGGAAAATATTTTGATGACGCTGACCTACTTAGGGAGAAACGGTCATCATAATAAAATAAAGCAAATCAGATACAGGCGTTCGTTTTCTTCCGCGCGCTGTTCGAGAGTGGAATAATAGAGAATTATTGTGAATGTGGTTCGACGAACCCTCTGCCAAGTACGTAAGTGTGATTTGCAGAGTACCCTTGTAGATGTGTAGGTGTAGATATAGATGAAACCTTACGTTGTTACTAAGTCGATCTTCGCCATTTTCTTTCTTTCATGAGTTCTGGTTTAGCTGATTGCTGGAGAGCGACCATGGAGATCATGCCAGAGGAAAAGGTCAGAGTTACAATGGTGACCCACTACACAGCTGATCAGCTGCCAAGACATTTAATTACCGCGGACATTCCGCGTCAGACTGAAAGATTCATTCGGTAGAATCATTAATTACAACTGAATTGAAAAAGGCACCAGATTAGCGTGTACGTTAACAGGATTGACACAAAACAAATTGGCCAGTACCTTTGCACACGTCGCGGTATGGAGAGGACACTGGTAGGGTGGGGGCTGCGCTGTGAATGACCAATGCACAATAGGGGAGATGCAGTTACACATCCTATGTAGACACGCAAATCTCGCATAACTTATAAGCAACAGCTAGCGAATCTGCAGATTACCGTATTAACAGGTTGTGTCAGTACGACCAGTAATTTGGCAAATGTAAACCTTCAAAGTCAGTTGTTTCTCACTAGGATACCGAGAAAGAAATAGGTGCTTAAACAAAGGATCAAACAGAACCAATTAAGTCTGTCCACATACTGGCAGGAGGAAATCTCGTAGAAAATCAAGCATAGGAGACAGTGTCGCTTAGTAACATACTGAGAGTGCAAAATGTGTTACACACACACACACAATTTTGTTCTCTCTATTGAACCTTCGGAACAGCTGCAACCATCTCTAGCGAAGTTTTAATCGGAGTTTTGCTTCCTCGTTTGCCTCTTCCAACATAAAAATTTAACTGCATTGCATAACATTACACGCGCCTGGTATTAAGAACTTTACCCACGCCTATAGTGGTTGAAGACTGCAGAGCCATATTATGTAGTGCAGAGAGAGCAGAGGAAACGCTCGAAGGACGCAGATAAGTATGCGACAGGCAACTAACAACGGGATGGACTCGACCAGCGCTCAGGGCGAGAACGTGTTTGTGTGCATGGGCGCCCTTATTTTCTGAGATCTCTGCCATCAGTTATTGAATGTGGGCCTGAGGAAAGTCTTCTAGAAGAATCGCTTGTACAGAGCAAGGAATGACTTTTAATCGTTTCTGCGTCATCAGTTGCGGGATGTCCTGAGCGCAGGCCATTTCATTTTGTTAAAAAATAAGCGCTACAAACAGAACACTCATTCTGAACACACCTTATTATTACTCTTAGCTGTCCACCTCCTCGAGTTCATTCGTTTAAAAAAATTGACATTTTTCGCTCTGTTTAATACCTTCTGGTTCTAAATTTTGTCCCTAACAACATTTTTCCGCTGCAACACATTTCAGACGCGTTGCGTTTCCTTTTATCAGGCTTAGCCATTATCATATTCTCTTCAGTTTAGATTTGAGTTCAAATCATCGTTTTAGGAATGCATTTGTTGATGTCGGGTCCTATTTAGACACTAGCAGATTTCTCCTGAAGCAAGTCTGCATCACCTACGCTCTCTCATTGAGCAGTCTTGCCAAGTTTTGATTTCACACATTTTGAATACTGGTTTTACCGCTTCTTTATTAATTTACTAAGTTCAGCACATCTTGATCTTGTATTTTGCTGGGTCCCAGCATCTGTGTTTCTCTTAAACTGAATTAATTAGTAAATTATCTTTATTCTCAGTGATAAATCCATATCCTCCACAAATCCTAATACTAACTTTCTTTCGCTTGGAACTCTTACTGCCTATGCTTTTAACTCCCTTTGCCTTAAACTCCCTTTATTTTTCGCTCAGGTTTAAACGAGAGTGGAGAACTTTCCTATGTGCATTTTTAATGCACATAATAGTTCTACATTTTGACGATTGTTACTTAGCCTTAATAAATTACGCTGAATACTCGACTGTTTCTTCGTACATAGTGTAACGCGGAAAAATTTAGTCAGGAAGCATTTACAATGTACCATAAATTAAGTGAGCTAATAAATTTCAACGAGGTCATATATTACATGAGATACAGCTATGCAACGTACAGTCAGATTTCGAGACAAGGGTTTAATATCTCTATAGAGCAATTAGTTTATTTAACCTTAGGGTTGCTATGGATTTGGAACTGTGAAATGAGACACTGATAACTCCCGTTCTGGTATGCACATAGCGTGAAGAGGATGGAAATAAATGCAGGCTTGCTATTCAGATGACTAAAGCTGAGAAAGAGAAACCCTGAAAGAATATATCATATAAAAAATTCCAGAACGTGTTTTTCACTCTGCAGCTCAGTGTGTACTGATATTAAACTACCTGCCAGATTAAAACTGTGTGCGGCACCGAGATTCGAACTCCAGAACTTTATCATTCGTGGGCAAGTGCTCTACCAACGCCGTTACCCTAGCACGACTGAAGACCCGTCCTCACAGCTTTACTTCCTCCAGTACGTCGTCTCCTACCTTCCATACTTCACAACACAGTCTCTGGCTCAGCCACGTCTGCTCAGTATCCTTTCTTGGCAAGTGTGTTAGTGCTGCAGGGTATACATGAGATCTCCTGTGAAGCTCGGAAGGCAGGAGATGAGGAAACTGGCGAAAGGGAAGTTGTGAGGACGGGTCGTAAGGCGTGCTTCGGTAGCTCAGTTGGTAAGAACAGTTGCCCGGGAAAGGCAAAGGTCCCGATTTCGAGTCTCGGTCCGGCACACAGTTTTATATATCATAATTCAGTTACATGTATCTTAATGCTTTTTTTTCCTAAATCGTGAGAAAAATTTGTGTTGGAGAACGTAAAACAGTACGGATGTCGCATCTGCCTTCCATTCAAGAGCTGGATATTTACCATTTCAACAACATTTTTATGATTTTAGGGCGCAAAACAGCTATGGTTATAAGCGCCCATTCTGTGGCTTAGATAAGGGTAAAAAACCAAATGTTAAATCAGCAGCAATGGGAGCGAAACTCAAAAAGATGGGAACGAAATCTTAGAAAACTTCTGTGGAAGGGGAGGTTGTTGTCCCCAAAAAAGAGCTTCAAATGACCGAAGTCAACCCACTGACACTGATAAATTAAAGGAAGCGATCGGCTGAACGCGTGCCATCTGCTAAAAGGGAAGATATATCAGGCGACAGCTGTAACCGGGCGCGTAGCGGATTAAAATAGGGACACTGAAGTAAAAGATGTCTCAGCGTCCACGGTTGAGAGCAGTGGGGACAAAGCTGGGAAGGGTCGCCACTTAAAAGATGTCGATAGCAAAGTATCGGGAAGCGTAGACCAATGTGTGTGCCATAAAAGAGCAACACGAGGACATAAAACGCTCCGTAGATCGGCTAAGGAAACTATACCAACAGCGGGCCGAGGGAGAGAGACAGCAGCCTTTGGCGCTATATCGGCTGCCTCGTTTCCGCGGATTCAAACGTGCCCTGGGATCCAGAGGAATGTCACAGAGACGCCTCCCCAAGTGGAGGAAGTGGAGGCGGTCCTGAATCCGGTGCACCAGAAGGTGGACGGTATAAAGAGCTTAGAAGTTGAGGAGAGAGCTGAGCGAATCCGAGCATATTATATACTATAGCCGCTTATGGCGACGGATGTATTGGACAGCCTTCAGAACAGCGTAAAGCTCCGCAGTAAAAACCGAACACTGGTCGGGAAGTCGAGATCTATTAGGGGTGTCGCCAACAATATAGGCACTCCCAACCACAAATGTGGTTTTTGAGCCGTCAGTTTAAATAAATGTGGCATCCTCCATCTGTGCGCATAGAGCAGAAAATGCCCGACGATAAATTATAGGGGGCTACTATCCTTGGAGAACTGACAAAGGTCACGGAGCAGGCAGGCCCGGGGACGAAGCCAAGGCGGCGCCGTACCCCCATTTGTCAAGAAAGTTGGAGGACAGTGGAAGGAAGGAGAACGTAGCAGCTGACGGAAGCGGACTCCAGGTGGTAGTAAAGAGGAAGGGTGGCCTGCGTACCCTAAATCCAAGGAGGCGTCGGAAAAAAGGGCATGGTTCGGATGAGTAGGCATGGAAGAAGATGACTAATGTAACCACTCAGGACAGTTCGCCGATTGGACAGCGAAGGTTCAGCAGTCTCAGCGTAAAGGCTTTCCAGGGGCTGGTGTAAAAAGCTCCATACGCTAAACGCAATTCACGGTGGTGGACAGAGTCGAGACGCCGAAGAATAGACGCCCGTGCAGAGGAGAAAACTACGCTCCCATAGTCCAATTTCTAGCGCACTAAGGCGCGATATAGGCGTAAGAGGACCACTTGGCCCACTCCCTAGGAGGAGAACTGTCAGTGTCTAATGAGTAATCTAGGGGATATACTACAACCTCCTCCATATCGCTCCCGTAGGGACTGGGAAGGCAAGACCAACAATGAAAGTGAAAGTGCGCTCTGAGGCATTCCGCTAGTAATTCTTCCCGCGTTCCGTATGCGAATGGATCATAAACGAACCATAATATGTGGTGCAATGGGAAGTACTCTCTGTCATTGGTTTGTGAATCTTAAACATTAACAGATCTCTTCACAATATTCCATAACATCGTTTCATATCAAGCGAGTGTTATGGGCAAACCAATATTTGGAAAGCATCAAAGTAAAAATGAAAACTTAACCTGGTACTGTGAACAGGTTGATTATCCTACAGTAGGTCTCGGATAGTTACGATGGCAGATAACCCGCCAGGGAAGCCGAGATCACAGGTTAAGGGCACTGGATATGATACAACGGGTCACCTTTGCCAACACTTATCTAGCCTCTCGCATCCCCCACCTGCCACAAGTTCTTCCTATGCCGGTGGTGTTGGCCCGCCGAATCCTGGCGGCACTCGGATATTTTGTGAGCACAGGTCTGCTTTTTAAGGTAGGGTACGAAACCCTCACCCTTCCTCGTAGTCGTGGAGGTCTTGGACTAGTCCACGTACGCGACCGAGCAGTGGCTATTTATGTAACCACAATGATAAAGATGTGGACACGACACCAGACAAGTCTGACGGGCAGCTTGATAGACGAACTCGCTCCACCTTCTCTTTCGGCTCCGGTAACGGTGGCTCACATCTCACCATCGCTTGCCCATATGCGAACCTTCTTTGTGGAACACAGTTATGTACATATGGAACTACCGACTACCAGGACGGCAACGGCACGTGATATATATCACATCTTCACTCGACGACGGCCGAATAATCCCGTAGAGCGCCGCCAACCAACAGTTACGTGGTCAGTGGTATGGCGTACAGTGCACCACCCACACCTCGATACGGGAACGCGCGCATTGTGGTATCAGGTGGTAAATGGGAAATACGTGACTCGTTCCAGGTTGCATACTATTCATATGGCGGACGAGCCACTGTGTCCGCAGTGCAATGTTATAGACACTGAGGAGCATCGCCTGATATGCGGTCCTTCGGCGGACGTCTGGTGTTTGGTCAAAAAAATGATCGCCTTCCTCCTTCGGGTGGGGCCGCAAACAATAGAACCACGCACACTACTTCTCCCAGATAGGACATATTATCCCCGAACGAAGACAAACGCAGTGGCTTGGATTCGAGGTTTGTCTGTGCGTTATCTTTTCCGAGACGGCAGTAAGAATGTGCTTGACTTCTGGGCCTTACTACAGGAACATCACTCACAGCTTATGAGACATCCGAGATATCGAACATATTACGCAAATTTTTTAGGGAGTGCCTTGCTTGATCCCCCACCCAGTTGGGGTGTCCCGGGTAGGAGAATGTAATTATTGTCTATAAGTATCAGAACAAGAAAGGACCAGGACAGTGGAGAGGCTCCACAAACACACGTGAAGACGTACCCGACACCAACGCGAGGTGTGACGGGATTAGCGAGGTACGGGCCTAAAAGAGGAACATAGACCGTTATTGTTTGTACTGCCAGAAGCAGGATATTTTATTTTTTTTCACTATTATGTTAAAAAAATCCACTTATTTACGTTTCCCAGAAACATTTTCTTTTATAGTCATCGTCTTATATATTAAAAAAAATGCTAGCAGCAGTTTATGTAAACGCGCTGCTTCCTGGACTCGGGTAGGAGCGCCGGCCCCGGTTCGAATCCGCACGGCGGATTAACGACGAAGGCCGGTGTGCCAGCCTGGATATGGTTTTTAGGCGGTTTTTCACATCCCGTTAGGTGAATACTGGGCTGGTCCCCACGTTCCGCCTCAGTTACACGGCTCGCAGATATCTGAACACATTCGCACTATTCCATGGATTACTCTCGACGCATACAGTTAGGGTACACTAATTCCTTCTCGGGGGAGGGGGGGGGTATGTGGTGGCGACAGGAAGGGCATCCGGCCACCCCTTAAAATTACCATGCCACATCCGGTTAACCAGCACACCCCGCAAGTCGGGATTCATGCTTGGAAAGAGAGAGTTACGAAGGCATATGATCTCAATAAATGACACACAGTCTATCTCCAAGCAGCGTCTCATATAATGTAAAGTGACGTAGGTAGCAGTGTGGTTATTGTTGTTTTTGTGGTCTTCAGTCCGAAGACAGCTTTGAGGCACTTATCCATGTTATTCTGTCTTGTGGAAGCCGCTTCATCTCCGAATAACTGCTGCGAACTACATCCACTTTAACTTGCTAATTGTTTTCATCACCTGTAGTGCCAAAATAACAAATTCTTGATGCCTCAGGATGTGCCCTGTGAACAAGTTCCTTCTTTTAGACAATTTGTGACATAAGTATCTTTTATCTTCAGTTCAGTTCAATTCAGTTCAGTTCGTCTTCACTAGTTACAGGGAGATTAGTGGACACAAATATGTTCCCCGAGAAAACTACACATCTCACGAACCTCAATGGCTCGCCCTTGTTTCCGTACCGTTGTGTTCTGAGTAAGGCTCCGACATTCGATCTCTCTGTCGTCTGGACGCTAAACCATGTTCTACGTACTTTTTTTGCGTACTATGTGAATTGTTGAAAGAGATACGTCGGCAACAGAACGTGCTGGCTATCCGGGTCTGTGTATCATTTTCCGTTGCAATTGCGAAACCACTTGTCGTCTTCCTGTGACAACCGCAACCCGTCTTCATTGTATTGAGAACAACTTCCCAGACAGGTCGTGACTGTCACATGCCCTTGTTCTTTACTTTCTAACTGGTTGGATACCTGGGAGTCTGCTGCTGTGTCAAGAATGACGCCTTGCCGTGGCTGCGGCAGTCTGTGACGGAAGAGCCTCGACATGCGAAAGGTTGGTGACGCAGTGCTGCAGGCACTCATTAGTAATGCTGGAAATCATCCTTAATTCTGTCTGCAGACACCGAGAACCGTATCAATAACTGCCAACCGCGGAGCCGCTATGTGTAGAGAGGTCTGCACGAATGAATATACGAGTAATAAGAACTGAGTGACCAATCGCTAAAGAATAAAGTCAGTATTACGATTTTCGTCTACTTTGATTACATACTGTCTGTATTACTATTACTGCTACTGTTGTTCTTGTGGTCTTCAGTCCGAAGAATGGTTTGATGCAGCTCTCCAAGCTACACGATTCTGTGCGAGCCTCTTTATCTCCAAATAACTACTGCAACGTACATCCTTCTGGTCTGCTTACTGTATTCATCTCGTGGTCTCCCTCTACGATTTTTACTCCCCCCCCCTCCCCCCCCCACACACACACATACACCTGCAATTTCCTGCAATTCAAAATTAGTGATCCCTTGATGTCCCAGAATGTGTCCTATCAATCGATCCCTTCTGTTCGTGAAGTTGTGCCAAAAATTTCTTGTCTCCCAATTCTATTCAGCACCACCTCATTAATTACGTGATCTACCCATCTTAAACATTCTTCTGTAACACCACATTTCAAAAGCTTGTATTTTCTTTTTCTATGAACTGTTTCTCTTCCTTGTTTCACTTCCATTCGTGAGTACATCTACACAAATACTTTCAGAAAAGATTTCCTAACACATTGTCAATCAAATTTTATATCCTCTCCACCATCATCAGTTATTTTGCTGCCCAAAGAGCAAAACTCATCTACTACTTTAAGTGTCTCGTTTCCTAATCTAATTCCCTCAGCATCACCCGATTTAATTCACTACATTTCATTTTCTTTGTTTTGCTTTTGTTAATGTTCATCTTATATTCTCCTTTCAAGACAATGTCTGTTCCGTTCAACTACTCTTCCAAGTCCTTTGCTGTCTCTGACAGAATTACAGCGTCATCAGCAAACCACAGAGTTTTTATTTCGTTAAGTGTATATGTTGAATAACATCGGGAATAGGTTACAACTCTATCTCTCACCCTTCTCAACCATTGCTTCCCTTTCATGCCCCTCGACTCTTATTACTGCCGTCTGGTTTCTTTACAAGTTGTAAATAGCCTTTTGCTCCCTGTATTTTACCCCTGCTACCTTTAAAATTTCGAAGAGAATATTCCAGTCAACATTGTCAAAAGCTTTCTCTAAGTCTACAAATGCTATAAACTTAGATGTAACATCCACGCTCCGATCCGTATAAAGCCAATTTTGTTTCTCCTGATGATGACGTCGTCCTGAGTAGTCCCCGCCCGGCGATCCGAATGGGGGACTATTTTACCTCCGGAATATTTTACCCAAGAGTTTAACCATACAGCGGAGCTCCATGCTTTCTGGAAAAGTTGTGGCTGTAGTTTGCCCGTGCTTTCAGCCGTTCGCAGTACCAGCACAGCAAGGCTCTTTTGGTTGATGTTACGAGGCCAGTTCTGTGAATTATCGAGACTTGCTCCTGCAGCTACTGAAAAGGCTGCTGCCCCTCTTCAGGAACCACATCTCTGTCTGGCCTCTCAGTGCAGAGACGCCCGTCCGTTGTGGTTACACCTGCGGTACGGTTATCTGTATTGCTGAGGCGCGCAAGCCAACCCACCTACGGTAGGTTCTATGGTTCATGGGGGACTACTACTACTACTACTACTACTACTATTACTACTACTATTATTAGTATAAGTTATTATTTTTACCTATTCGTGACTGGAATGCACAGTTCTCTGGAGATGGTGGATGCATTATTGATATCTGCAAGGGCTAAATTGGCGACGAGTAACAATTATACGCACGTGCTATTTCCGACGTGCGAATAGCAGCCTAATGTCTGAGTCATTCCTTTTTCCCTCCCTTTTATAGAAAAAAATCCGCTTCAGTTGCTAGTAATTTTCTAAAATTTTTCGACGACCGATTTCACTGAGTGACTGGGCCGACCGCCACACATTTATAGTTTCATAGTTATTTGGCAGCATCTGAAAATGAAGCTTTAAACTTCGAAACCGGTCGTGGAATAAATTTAGAAATTACGAGCAACTGAAGCAGATTTTTATTCTGTAAATATGTTCCTTAATTCCAGATGTTCACCTGACCAAATATTTTTGCCTGCCATTTATGCAATCACGAGAACTGCACGAAGCGACATGAAGACTATTCTAGGAGACTGCGTTGTTTGTGACCTTCATCCAGCGTTCTGATTCCTGTTTTTATTCTACATACGACATAAATAATTTATGGTGTAAAGTCAGTGAATTTCTTCAACATTTCTCTTAAATATATATAGGGAGCATGGGAAGGAATGGTCTGTATTCAGCGATATGACAGGAACGTTCATTCGAAGCAAAACAAGTCGGTCGTAGCTCTTAAGGTGTGAACTGTAGAGCCGCTTTTGACTAGACGTTTTTCGTTTCAAATGATCGTTCCTGTCTTATCCCTGAATATTGGCCATTCCTCCTGGGACACCCAGTATTTACAAACACACATTGCAGTGCTTATTACGTTAGAAATGTAGCTAGTTAACGTGACTAGATATTGTGGTGAATTTAATCTCATTCATCATACTCGATGTTTTTGGAAAGCTGTCGCCTGTGTCATTCAGGATTTAAAGAAGGAATACTGCACCAGGTACCTTTTTTCATGCGTAGCACGACGCGTTTCAGTAATTTATCTCTTTCGGAACAATGAAGGAGGCACAGTATCTTAAAACCATGAAAGATAACTGCGAGGCAGGACAGGCAGTACAGCACACAGCCAGACATCACATAAAATACCAGTGTAACTGGTTGCACTTCCAAATGGAAATATACTTGTATATATAGAACGCTTCGTGCTAAGCATGGGGGAAAAAAAGGTAACTGTCACAGTGGTTTCTCATTTAAATCACTTGTGATGAATTACCGTGCATTGGACACAGAATTGAACTATACACATTCGACGGTATGCGACATGTAACAATTTATGACTTCCATTTGACTTCCAAATGTTGCGGAAGCGTTCCACAGAAAAAATCAAAGCATCACTTAGTTTTCTGTCGTAATTACTGAAACGTAAGAAACATATTAAGAAAATGGTGATGTATGTTATATTACAAAGTGACCATCAGCGACGTCTACGCTCTTAGTCTGTAGCATGTAAATTATGAGGTTCGATCGGAGAAGACGGAAGTTCAGGAGAAGCGGAAGCCATGTTTCAACGAAATGCCAGTTTTATTTATGACTAGAAAATGGGTCTCAGATTTTCAGGTGACCTGTCATCACTTTTATCTGATCACAACTATAATCTTATGAAAATTTTAAGGTCTTGAGTTTAGTGGTAGTCCACTGTGAAGTTATAAGGGGAATATTTAACGTGTGGTAATGTTCCCGGTTCATTCATTTTTTTATCGAACGTTCAGTCCGGCACATTTGTTTGTAGAGTTATTTTATCCATGTTCTCTTATTAAGTGTCTTATTATGCATTTGTTTATGTAACTAGGAACGTATCCTTGCGCATCCTCATAAATGTGGCTCTGCACTCGCTTTAGGTAGGAACCAAGGTGCCAGCTCCGTTCTGACACACACATTTTGGATCTTCGTCGTTTCTCTAAGTTGTCTCAAGCAAATAGCAAGCTAGTTACTTTGAAAAGGCCATAGGCTATATCTGCTTCCATTGCACTGAAAAGTTTACTAGACAAAGATTAGTGATTTACCAGTAGAAATGTTAGGTTGAATTACAGCATACTCGCCGGAAAGTTGGGTTTTTGTGAGGTTAATTACATACTATTGATTCTGTTTACACGAAGAAAAAATTATAGCTCTCTCTTGATCTAAGGCCCTGCGTACATAAAATTTATTATTTCAAGAATATTCCACGCTGTACACTCATTGCTTCTCTGCTCTTCTTGCTGAACTAAGATGATTTATTATTTAATCCTAAACATTTATTTTTGTGTAGCAACTGTACTTCTTAATAACGATGGTAACCGTGTGTAAAATTCTACATACTATATCTGGTCGAAGTTGTGTTGGATAACGAATCTTGCGGATGATGTGTCAGCCGTCTAAATATATAATGTGGATAGAAGAGAGAAAAGCTTGTTTTTCTATTGTCAAATACACTATGTGATCAAAAGTATCCGGACACCCCCAAAAACATACATTTTTCATATTGGGTTCTGTGCTGCCACCTACTGCCTGGTACTCCATATCAGCGACCTCAATAGTCTTTAGACATGGTGAGAGAGCAGAATGGGGCACTGCGTGGAATTCACGGACTTCGAACATGTTCATGTGATTGGATGTCACCTGTGTCATACGTCTGTACGCGAGATTTCCGCATTCCTAAACATCCCTAGGTCCACTGTTTCCGATGCGATAGTGAAGTGGAAACGTGAAGGGACACGTACAGCACAAAAGCGTACAGTCCGACCTCGTCTGTTGACTGACAGAGACCGCCGACAGTTGAAAAGAGTCGTAATGTGTAACAGGCAGACAACTACCCAGACCATCACACAGGAATTCCAAACTGCATCAGGATCCACTGCAAGTACTATGACAGTTAGGTGGGAGGTGAGAGAACTTGGATTTCATGGTCGAGCGGCTGCTCATAAGCCACATATCACGCCGGTAAATGTCAAACGACGCCTCGCTTGGTGTAAAGTGCATAAACATTGGACAATTGAACAGTGGAAAAACGTTGTGTTGAGTGACGAATCACTGTACACAATGTGGCGATCCGATTGCAGGGTGTGGGTATGGAGAATGCCGGTGAACGTCATCTGCCAGCGTGTGTAGTGCCAACAGTAAAATTCAGAGGCGGTGGTCGTGTTTTTCATGGAGGGGGGCTTTTGCGTGGCACTATCACAGTACAGACCTACAATGATGTTTTAAGCACCTTCTTGCTTCCCACTTTTGAAGAGCAATTCGAGATGGCGATTGCATCTTTCAACACGATCGAGCGCCTGTTCAAAATGCACGGCCTGTGCCGGAGTGGTTACACGACAATAACATCACTGTAATCAACTAGGCCTGCAGAGTCCTGACCTGAATCCTATGAACAGCTTTGGAATGCCAACTTCGTGCCGGGTCTCAACGACCGACATCGATACCTCAGTGGAGCACTCCGTGAAGAATGGGCTGCCATTTCCCAAGAAACCTTCCAGCACCTGATTCAACGTATGCCTGTGAGAGTGGAAGCTGTCATCAAGGCTAAGGGTAGGCCAACACCATGCTGAATTCCAGTATTACCGCTGGAGGGCGCCACGAACTTCTAAGTCTTTCCAGCCAGGTGTCCGGATACTTTTGATCACACAGTATATCAAAATTGAAATAAAAGTACACGAAAGATCTCCCTTGTGCTTACAGATATCATTTATTATAAAACGAAGCGAATTATTAGCTACGAAAACTAAGATTATGATTGTTTATAACGCTCATAATAAATTTGTAAGAAATTGTTAAATGGTGATCCGTGACCTTGGTGGTGCATGTTGATCACAACTGCAACTTAAAAAAAATAGATGTCTGCCTCATTTTAACTATGGCATATCGTTTAGACAAAAGGCTCTCGCAGAATGAGATTTTCACTCTGCAGCGGAGTGTGCGCTGATATGAAACTTCCTGGGAGATTAAAACTTTGTGCCGGACCGAGACTCGAACTCGGGACCTTTGCCTTTCGCGGGCAAGTGCTCGCGGGAGAGCTTCTGTGAAGTTTGGAAGGTAGGAGACGAGGTACTGGCAGAAGTAAAGCTGTGAGGACGGGGCATGAGTCGTGCTTGGGTAGCTCAGTTGGTAGAGCACTTGCCCGCGAAAGTCAAAGGTCCCGAGTTCGAGTCTTGGTCCGGCACACAGTTTTAATCTGCCAGGAAGTTTCAAAATGTGCTCGCTTAGTTAAAATAATTGGGAAGGAATTTTAGATTAAAATATGTACAACTTTAGATGGATAGAAACAATGGTTCTGTAACTAGTGAAACTTTCTCTGTTGAATTTTCATATCCGCATTCCGTACCACTTGGAGTTTAATGCGAAAGTTTACAATTATAGGCCTTGAAAGGGAATTATTCGAGTATGTGTATGTGAAAATTGTCGAGTGTGAACGCTAAGGTTTAGTAAACATGTAACATTAGGAATACTAACATAGGTCTAATTCGTACAGAAACATCATCTACATCATGAAAGTACACGTATGTGTAATATTGCAAAATTTTCTTAGAGAATGAACTATTTTTGGTCTCTTGCTTTCGTTTTAGGTTCTTCTCTGATAAAAGCGTATTGAAAGCTAAAGCAGCACTTACTTAAATTGGTAAAATTGACTATTTGAAGATCAATCAGGAAATCACAGTTTTCAAAGCTACTGAGACCGTGAACGGTTTTTATTGCCCTCCCCCCTCCCACCCCCACCCCCTCCCTATCTTATTTTAGAGGTTGTTTAAGTTTTCTGGCCTTTCACATTCGACAAAATCCAGTGTTTACATACCAGAACAGATTCTGGTAGAAGAGGTTCAGGTATTAGTGTCTCAACTGCCAGTTTGCGTTCATGCTTATTCTCATGTAGACTCATTGGCTTTTGTACCTTGTTACATATTGGTTTTGGCAAGCGGGCAGCTAGAGGTTACTGCATTTCACACTCTTGAGATGAAATACCATGGTATGATTTTTTAATTAAAATAAATTCTTCGATTAACTGATGTAAATAAAATATGCACCTACTATTTCGCTTTTAAATAGTGTATTTTTTCCGTTGTTTCAGTTCCCTGCGACCGAACTGCACGTTGGAGGAACAAGACATACTAGCACGAGTTGTATGAGATAGCTTCGTCCGTAAAGGATTTGACAGTGTATGGAAGGAAGGTAAGAGATATATATATATATATATATATATATATATATATATATATATATATATATATATATATATATATATATATATATATATATTGCTCGCATAAACTAACATACACCAAACTTCAGAGAAACTAACTGGCTGCGGCCATTCCTGGAGACCCATGCGTTGGACTGTCTGCCGTAGTAACTACAGACATTTTCGTCATAGAAAAGAATTTATTATCAATACCGCAAAAATAGAATACTTCCAGTTTGCCAAAAACTATCACGTACGCCTCCATAAAGTCTTCGAGTGAGCAATGACCCCTTTTTCCTACTTACAATGAGACGGCACGACCGTGAGGTCGGGGATTTGTCCGCAATTTTGTGTGGTGAGAGGACCCCCAACACCTCACGTGGTTAAAATATTAGGACGCACTACCCGTAAAATCCCGGGAAAAATCGATCCAAAGTTTCTTAGGTGCCTTATGAGAATAAAATGTTAGTACACTGCCGATCCGCCGCCTGGCCTCGGTGTTTAGGGCTCGGATTCTTACGCCAGAGGTCTCGTGTTCGATTCCTCCCCTGGCACTTTTTTTTCCTTCTGTTTCATTTTCTTTGGTTATTCCACCAATTATTCAGGAAGTTTCCCAAACCTACATTATCTTTAATAAATTAGTTACATTATTGAATAAAAATTATTTTCTCTTTGTCCAACAACACAATTCATGGCGGTGGGTTTTCCATTTTTCATTGTAAAGTATATGAGGAGAAACATTGCCTTTTTAATCAGAATAACTGAGTCGATTGGGAAACATTCAATTTTTATACATATAATAATTATAAACAAGAACCGCAGTGGTAATTATCGTAAAAAGAAACAAAGCAATAATTTTTGCGACATCTTGCGCAACATATAAAAGCGGATTTTTTACAATCTCAGGGCGTTTGCAATAAATCTGTACAAAAACATGCCCCATTAACATTTACGAAAATGCTTCGAGTTTCTGACAATTTTGAGGCAAACCAGGCATATTAAATCATGTCTCGGAATATTGGTGACGATAATTGATGGTGAATTATAGAATGAATTTTTATACAGTCTTCCCGGGAATTAATTTCATGATTCTCCTGTAACAATGCGCTGCAATTTTGCAAGCAACAGAAGGAAAAAGAAAGTGCCGGAGGAAGAATCGAACCCGAGATCTCTGGCGTGAGGGTCCGAGCGCTAACCATGTAGGCCAGACGGCGGCACGACAATGGACTAACATTTTATGCTCATAAGGCACCTAAGAAACTTTGGATCGATTTTTCTCGGGCTTTTCCGAGTAGTGCGTCCTAATATTTTAACCACGTGAGGTGTTAGGAGTCCTCTTTCACGACACACAATTGTGGACAAATCCCCGACCCCACGGTCGTGCCGTCTCCTTGTTAGACGTTAATATAAATATCCTTCATATCATTGAGCCGTGTCTGGTGCTTCAGCACCAGTCCAGGACAGCATACAGGAAATGATCATCATCCGTAAAACGTTTAGCAAACAGATATTGAAAAAATAAAATAGTCTGAAAGCTCCAGGTCGACATTGCACGGAACATAGTAACATGTCTCTCCGTTGAATCACGTATGACTATGTGTTCACCCATTGTGAAACAGTAGCTCTGGCCGAACTCATGTCACATTTACTACAGACTACGACAATAATATCCTGAAACGCCTGGGACGTGTTATTTTCCTACTGCAAAAACAGCGTACACAGTCTTTGACGTCGCTTCACTCTTGCAGCGTTTTACTCCGTCCACTGTCGGATCAGAGGTGCTGATTGCGCTAGTCACGCCTCATCTAATTACTGAACACAGAAAGCGAAAGGTTGTCAGCCTCAAAACAGCTGCGCATGTTCTGTGCACAAACTTTCCTTACTTCACGAATGACACATGAACAAGTGATAAAAAATTACATATCAAACTCTGTGTTCAAAGTATTGATGAAAAAGAAACATTTCCATCGTAGTAGACTTTTTAAACAATTTTTTGTGAATGAATGGCGATGCAAGGTGACTTGACGTAGTGATGCATTATGTACTCTTTTTGCGGTATTCTGTGTTGCAGTCGAAAAGAATTTTCTAAGATTGACAACCGCATTTCATATTTTCGTTAAAAGATGCCTGCGATCAAAAATTTCCGTGTTAAACTTCCAATCGAAGCAGGTAAATTTCGGCTTATTCTCGTCACTTCCATCAGCGGAGAGCTCCAACACGAATTAAATTTTACGGATGTGTGTATCGTGTATAAAATTTTGCTGTGCATTCTGCTGTGCTGAAACTTTAGTACACAGCTTTATTATAAAAACCGCAAACATCAACGATTAAGCTTACTCTGAAATGCCTGCATGTCATTAGAATTTGATCAAGAGAAATGAGTATCGGATATAGTATGTAACGCTCGCTCTGAGTATCTCGGGAAGTCATGGACGTTTCTGAAACAAATACGATTATTCTTTGTGTGGTACGAAAACCATGTAATTATGTGACTAGAGTATTCGTGGTGAGAAAGATTGTTGGCGTGCCTTGTATTCTAGAATTAATGCAACCTTTACACCCATTATATGAAAACTATGTTCGAGGAAGTATATCCTTTGGCTTTTACTGGAACGTCGCCTATCAGTATTTCGTGAGAGTTTCTCCCCGATGAGCAGCTTCAGTCTGAATGTTACTCTCCATTCTTCCAGTCATACGTGTGAACTTAGACGCTTTTGAACCACATAGTGAGATCTTCGTTGTTGCCTACATTGCCTTCGTTTACGGCTGCTGCGTAAACAGTAGTGACGTTTTTCATTCCACAAACACCTGCGTTCTGGTAGCTTTTCTTGCACTTTGCGTACAATAAAAATGTCACACTAATACAAGTGTAGAGAAAAATCTGGGAGTCGCATCGTTAAAATTTCGACCGTAATATTGTTGTGCGGCACCTAAATGTTGTAGGGATACAAAAAAGTTTTGCTTTTAGATGCGAGTTCCTAAGTGCTCTTATTTAACGGAAAACAAGTGTGTACTACGTTACTTCTCCGTACGCCGTATGTCAGGTGTATCTGTTGGGATGTTTCTGTATTGTTTCTAAGTTCCGTGTTCTGGATGATAACTGTTTTTGAAGGATGGTAATGATTGGTATAAGGCCCGTTCACGTCTTATCCATCGCCCTTTTCTGTATTTTTACAGTATTTTAGGGTGTGGAACGGAGGGGTGGGGGAGGTTGAAGTTTTATGTCTAGTCGACGTCGACATCATTAGAGATGGTGCAGTAGCTTAGTTGAAGTGGATGGGTGAAGGGAACTTCTTAACATTCGCCCAGAACAGACAGTTATAGTATATCTAATTCAGAATATGAATGTGAAACTCAGCGAAAACATATTTACAGATGTTAACGATCTTTTCAGTCTTTATGTAGGTAATCTGGACATTTTATTTAATCTTTCAGAAACAGGCTAGATGCCCCGAGAGACATTGCTGTTTGGACGCGCTGTTAAGTGGTCCATTGTCAAGTGTTGCCTGACCCCTCTCAAAATTCACAATGCTTATTTTCGAAGGTAACTTTTCGGGTAGCTGTATTCCCCAAAAGCTCAAAACCATGCTCTACGAGCAAAAGACATTTTTGGCAGTCAGAAAATCGTCAGGTTATCTAAATTCTGCCTCGACGGCTCTGATGAACACCGTTTGAACCGCGGCCTGCGCCTACCGGCTTAGCTCAAAACGAGCACCCCAACTATCGGGAGTACACAGTCCAGACAGTTGCCTGGAACACCAGATTCTCCGGCTGCTACAGTCTTGATTCGCCTCGCGTTACGCTTAATCTCAGCGATGGTGTCAAAGCGTGATTACAATCAAGGACTGAACCACAACGCTACTTAAAATAAGAGTCGACTACAAACTCAACATACATTTTGCTTCATAGAGACCTGCGAATACTTTTACGAGAGGGCTTACGCATGTAATGAATTTGAAAGCACCGAAATGAGCGGCAATAGTGCTGTTACTATAGAGAAACATTAGTTAAGGATCCGCCTGTTAATGCTTGCCGACAAGGGAAAAAAAAGAAAAAAAAAAGAAATCATGAAACATACATGAATGTAGAAATCAGGCATTAAAGTGAGGCCGGTTGACAGATTCTGTACAGTGATAAGACACGGTTTGTAGAACGTTTGAGATTACCTTAGAGGCGGGTTAGAGGCGCCTGTACTCTGGAAACGGTAGTAATTGCTAGTTACCGTCGTGATTCTTATGTGACTAATTGTCGCTACCAGAGAAGCAACAAGATTCTAAGCGGTTTTTCTTGACTTAAACGGTAGCCTTCCGTGAACTTCTGAGGCCTTAGGCACGCAGATAATGTGTGACAACATGGCGCCTAAGCTGTAGGTCCATGTGGGCTGGAGGCTGATTGTACTTAACGGCGGAAGACACTTGTTGTCTCAACAAGATTAATCAGTAAAATGAGAGCGACCGCTAATGTTGGATGCTATTTAAAACCTTTGGCAGTAAGCAAAGGTATCCTTAGGCATGGCCCAGGGAACTTTGGTAGGACCCTCTTGGTCTCGATATATTACGACGGTGCACAAGTTCATAGAGTTTTTGTTTTGCATGTTGGTATTCCGTTTGCTAAGGATTTATTTATCGATTGCCAGTTTTTATTTGTAGTGTCCTGTTGCTATTTGAATTAATATACCTTCATTTGGAGATAGGCCACGGCCTTGCCGCAGTGGACACACCGTTTCCCGTGAGATCACCGAAGTTAAGCGCTGTCGGGCGTGGTCGGCACTTGGATGGGTGACCATCCAGGCCACCATGCGCTGTTCCCGTTTTTCGGGGTCCACTCAGCCTCGTGATGCCAATTGAGGAGCTACTCGACCGAATAGTAGCGGCTTCGGTCAAGAATACCATCTTACGACCGGGAGAGCGCCTCCTATCTGCATCCTCCACCGAGGATGACACGGCGGTCGGATGGTCCCGGTAGGCCACTCGTGGCCTGACGACGGAGTGCTTTCATTTGGAGATAACGAGTGCAGATGAAGACGCCAGAAAATGTAGCGTTAAGTGGAGAAATCGGAGCATTTCCGACTTATTCTTCTGTCTGAGTTCAGTAGAGGGGTGACAGCAGCGGAGGCAGCCAGAAACATTTGCGTCGCGTATGGGGATAACGCCGTTGGACAGAGCACGTCAAGAAAATAGTTTTCTCATTGTAAGGAGGATCGTTTTAACATTAGTGGATGTCCATGTTAAGGAAGATCTTCGGGGTTTGGTGAAGATCGTTTAAGCGCATTAATCCACAATGACGGACGTCACTGTACTTGAGAACTGCAAATGTGACGAACTTTTATCATTCCTCCATCGTACGACATTTGCTTGCAACGGGGAAGGTTTAAAAATTGGGTCTGTGGGTACCGTAAGCTCTTAAGTTAAAATAACAAAACTCAATGGGTAGCCATATGTGCATCTCTGCTTGGCTCATGAACAACACCGATCATTCCTATGCTGTTTCGTTACTAGTGGCGAGAAATTATCTCTTCATGCTACCATAACGAATAGAAAGGAATGGTTGCGTACGAAGACCTGTACGCATCGACAAAAGATAATGTTATGCATCTGATGGAACAGCGATAGTGTGATGTACTACGAATTACTTCCCAAAGATGTAACGTCACTGCTGACATTATTTTAATTGACAAAAACAAAGACATCATGCAGATGAAGTCCAAGAACAACGACCAGGAAGACTGCGTAAAGTGATGCTACTCCACGATAACGCCCGCCTGCATTCTGCTAGGCTGACGAAAAACACTGTGCAGGAGTTGAGTTGGGACCGCACGGGTCCATACAGGTCCGTGGCTGCTAAATGACGTAATTTATCTGAAATGATGGGAAACAGCTGAACAACGCCCACCTGATCACTTGCTCTTGCGCCCTCAGATTTTCATCTTTTCCGCTTTCTATCGAACAACCTTCCTTTCCGGATGAAAATGCGCTTCGAACATGGTTCGACGAGGTCTTCCCCTCAGAATATTGTGATTTTTACAGTTACGGAATCGAAAAGTTACGCCAGCGTTGGCAGACTGTTGTAAATGGTAAGGAAAATCCATTATTGATGGCTATTAACTATCTTTTGTGTGTATCTATGGTGTTTATTAAACTTTTGGAAAGACGCTATGAACTTGTGCACCATCCCACTACAAAAACGACGTGGCGTGTAGGATGAGCGGCGGTCTGCGACTCTTTGTTGATGACGCTGTAGTGTACGGGGCAGTGATGTCTTTAAGTAACTGCAAGATGATAAAGGATAATTTGGAAAGAAATTCTTTTTAGTGTGATGAATGACTGTTCACCCTAAATGTGGCAAAAACGTGAATTAATTTTGATTATTAGGGAAAACAAAACTTTTAATATTCGAATACAGCAGTAGTGGTGTTTAGCTTGACGGTGTCACGTCGATTAAATATCTGGGTGAAAATATCTAAGCGATACGAAATGGAACGAGTACATATGACTGGTAATAGGGTAGATGAATGGCCTACTAGGTTTAATTGGAAGAACTCTAAGAAAATGTAGCACATCTATAAAGGAGGAATCGTACGGAACACTTGTCCAGTCCATTGTTGATTACTACTAGAGTGATTGGCATCCCCATCAGATGGAATTAAAGGAAGACAACTAAGTAGTTCAGAGGTGAGCTGCTAAATTTGTTACCGGTAGGTTATGTGAACTCCAGTGGGAATCTTCGGAAATAAGACGACGTTAATGTCGCGAAAGACTATTGAGAAAGTTCAGAGCAACAGCTTTTACGACACACTGCAGATGGCATGAAATATATTCGCATTTGCGAATATGTACAGTTATCAGCTGTGTAATGTACTGATGACAGTGAAAATTTGCACCGGACCTGGATTCGAACCCAGATTGTCTGCTTGTCGCGAGGGATTCCCTTACTATTAGGCTCTCCCAGAACGACTCAAGACAATTCATATGTCGCCAACCATGTGTCTACAACCTGCACACTTACATTCATTATGTATATTCGTAGAGGGAGACATGTTTTCATTAATTAATTGGAATTATCTTGCCCGATGTCAGCGGATAAATACGGTGTTGCAGTGCCTGTATAATTTGTGCGTGCATGTCCGAATGAACTTTTCTTCGTACTTAGGAAGAACACAGGCTTTGCAATATCACAAATATCGTATACTGCAGAACGATCCATTGGCACCAACACATATTTCGCGAAGACGAGACATATCAGGGCCCTTACGGAAGTATAGAGTCAGATGTTTTACCCTCGTTCCATTTGCCAGTAGAACATTATTTTATTTATTTATCGTATGCAATACAGACACATAAGAAACAGACAAATCACTAATATAACAAACGTTAATAATTGCAAACCAACATTACTAATGTAACAAAGTTTACGGATTACAAACAAACATCAAGTCCATTAATATAATATATTGACTCTGGAGTTGCGAGCAGGAAGTCGTCGGGGCTCCCATTATTGGCTCTTCTGGAACACTCCTCAACAATGTGGCTGATGGTCTGACTTTCTCCGCAGTCACACTGAGGGGATGGTATTTTGCTCCATTTATACAGTGAGTAAGCACATCTGCCATGACGAGTTCTAATCCTGTTTAGAGTGGACCACGTTTTGCGTGGTAGGTCAAAACCAGGTGGCTTTTGTGTGATGCAAGGCATGTTATGATTTTGCCATGTTTTCCATTTTTCAGACCATGCGTTTGTGATACTGAAACCTTCTTGTAAACTGTTCTTGTTGGCGGGTTCCTAGATCGAAGCCTATTACTGTTTGCAGCCTCAATGTCTTGGTGGATTGGCAGGCTTCGATTTCCCATGATGTTTTTGTATTCACGTACAAGGGCGTCAGTACGTCGCAGGTGTGGCGGCGGGATGTGGCTTAATATTGGGAGCCATTGCGTTGGAGTGGGTTTAATTACTCCAGAAATCATCCTTAGAGTGTTATGCAACTGGACATCCACCTTTTTTACATGTGGGCTGTTTAGCCAAATCGGAGCACAGTATTCGGCAGCCGAGAATACAACTGCCAAAGCAGAGGTGCGGAGAGTGGAGGCCGCTGCTCCCCAGGTAGTACCACAGAGCTTTTGGATAATGTTGTTTCTTGTCTTTAATTTTTTGGCAGTCTTTGTTAGGTGCTCTTTAAAAAATACTGTTCTGTCCAGCGTCATGCCCAAGTACTTAGGAGTTTTATTATGCCTGAGAACGGTGTTTTCAAATCGAATGTTGAGTTCCTTTCCAGCGAGTTTGTTGTTGAGATGGAAGCAACTAACGTCTGTTTTGGAAGCGTTTGGTTGAAGTCTCCACTTACGGAAATATTCACCCATTATCTTCAGGTCTTTCGTTAGGATATCCTCAGATACTTCAATTGTGCTGCATCTTGTAGCGAGGGCCCAATCGTCAGCATACCCGAACTTTCTTGATTGTGTTTCCGGCAGGTCTGCAATATAGAGGCTAAACAGCAGTGGTGCAAACACTGATCCTTGTGGTAAGCCATTCTTTAGTTTTTTGATGGAGCTGTAGTCAGTGTCCATACTTATTTGGAACACCCTATCATTGAGCATGCTGTCTATTAAGCGTGCTATAGATTTGAAGGGAATTACTCGAAGAATTTTGTACATGATGCCTTCTCTCCACACAGTGTCGTAAGCTGCTGTGAGGTCAATAAAGGCGACTGATGTTTTCAATTTTCTCTGGAATCCCGCCTCAATGTAAGTAGTGAGTGACAATACCTGGTCAGTACAACTTCTCCCTGGCCGAAAGCCTGCCTGTTCAACTGGGATCGCCCTGAACAATTCTGGGCTAATTCTGTTATATATAAGCCTCTCTAGTAATTTGTAAATTACAGACAGCAGGGCAATTGGTCTGTAGCTTTTTGAGTTGTCTGCTGGCTTCCCAGGCTTTAGGATAGCTATTACCTTAGACCGTTTGAGTTCTTGTGGGATATTGCCAGTTTGCATTATGTTTGTGAAAAATTGAGCCAGCCATACTTTTGTATACTTGGCACAGTTTATTATGAATTCAGGGTGAACGTTGTCGAAACCTGGTGCCTTTGTTGGTTTGCCATCTTCAGAGCTTTTTCTATGTGTTCGCTAGAGAAAGGGCGAGAGTGTTCAGTTTCTGTGGCTTCATGTTTTAAGATTTTGAGTTCTCGCTTCACTAGGATTGTATGAGTTTTATCCTTTGGTGTCCTAGACGTGTTAACTAGATGTGCAGCTATGGCATTTGGCCTTATAGCTGCTTTTTGTCGTTGTGCTAGTGGGCTGCTACCTAGTTTTCTCAGCAGTGACCATGCTTGCCTGTTAGATATTTGGAAATTGAGGCTTTCTACAGTTTCCGTCCACTTTTGTCTTCTGGCAGCATCCAAGCTGTGAAGCAGTTCATCCGCTATTTCCTGATCTCTGGATTCAAGGAAGCTCTGGTTTGGGACCATCCAGGGATGTATTCTTTGCGGTACCCTCTTCGTATGTGCTTCTTGGCCGTGCTTATCATGGTACCAACAAATCTTTGGTAATTTTTGCTAGTAGGTGGTATCCATCCCAAACATTTGTCCAGATCTGTGGAGAACCCAGTCCAATTGGCTTTTTTAAAATTCCATCGTGGGCGAGGAATAGGGGTAATTAGAGGAATTTTGAGTTCCTACCTCTATTATGATTGGACGGTGTTGACTGTGCGGAAAGTCGGACAGAAGTCTACGCGGGGCCATGAGAGGTTGGTCTCTGTTGTTGGACGAGACGAAGCACAGGTCAGGTTTGTATTCCTGTCTCCAGGCAGCTGATTTAAACGTAAATCGATCCTTAGCGTCGAATACATGGTATAAGTATTCGTCTTCTGCCCATTTTGCTAGTGCTTCTCCATTTGCATCATTTACTTCCACTGTTCATGATGACTATTGAAATCCCCAACGTATGCAGCAGGATGTGGATGAGTTTGAAGAACGTGGGCTGGCCAAGGTGTAGCAGGTGGCTTATAAATATTGGAGACGGTAATGCTTCCGATTTTTGTGACAACGTTATGAATGTCTTCGTTGGTGGATGTAGAAATTAGGAAAGCGTTTTCAATATCTTGTTTGACATATGTGGCTACTCCATAAGACCTATGATAGGTCGCTCCCAACAGTTCATAGCCTCTTTTATTTAGTTGTTGAACTGTATCACAATGAGTTTCCTGTATAGCAACCAAGTCAGTGTTGTCATTTTTTAATAGTTTTGATAGAAATTGTTAAAAAATGACAACATTAGCCAGTAGAACAGGAAAGGCAGAAATAATCAATAGTACAACGCACCCTCTATCGTTCATCTGTAGTGGGTTGTGGACTATATACCGGGTGATCAAAAAGTCAGTATAAATTTGAAAACTTATAAATCACGGAATAATGTAGATAGAGAGGTACAAATTGACACACTTGCTTGGAATGACATGGGGTTTTATTATAATCAAAAAAATACAAAAGTTCAAAAAATGTCCGGCAGATGGCGCCTCATAGGATCAGAATAGCAATAATTAGCATAACAAAGTAAGACAAAGCAAAGATGATGTTCTTTACAGGAAATGCTCAATATGTCTACCATCATTCCTCAACAATAGCTGTAGTCGAGGAATAATGTTGTGAACAGCACTGTAAACCATGTCCGGAATTACGGTGAGGCATTGGAGTCGGATGTTGTCTTTCAGCATCGCTAGAGATGTCGGTCGATCACGATACACTTGCGACTTCAGGTAACCCCAAAGCCAATAATCGCACGGACTGAGGTCTGGGGAACTGGGAGGCCAAGCATGACGAAAGCGGTGGCTGAGCACACGATCATCGCCAAACGACGCGCGCAAGAGATCTTTCACGTGTCTAGCAATATGGGGTGGTTCTAATAAAACCCCATGTCATTCCAAGCATGCGTGTCAATTTTTACCTCTCTATCTACATTATTCCGTGGTTTATTAAGTTTTCAAATTTATACTGACTTTTTGGTCACCCGGTATATTGATACAGACGTAGTCTAATATATCCAGTGAGACGTCGCTTTTTACAGCCAACCTAACTTAGTTCATTATGAGACGTTCGGAAGGACTGCTCGAACGTACTAACTTGTCAGTCCCATCTTCTAACTCGTGAAGCCGGCTCTCTAGGGCATTCTTGCGTTAGGCAAAATGTAAAACTGCATCTTTATGACACGCATGAACATCCTCATCAAGTGATGTAACGATCCGCAAAAGACACGGAAAAGTACCTCGATACGTACGTTTCATCGCAGCTGTTTAGTATCTCTTGTCTGCCCTTGCATCACACATAAAATTAACAATAAAAATTAAGCGCTTATTTTTGAATCTAGATTTTTGTGCTGTTTTTGACCTCGGCTTCCCAAACTCTAATTACTCTACTTATTAAATTCCACCACACCTGCATAATAAGGCATCACAATGGTACTGGATTATTCCATACCAAATGATCTTAAGTTTGACGACTCCACCTGGACCATGAATTTGAATGAACTAGAAGTGACCAACTAATCCATCCAAGAAATTCCACACATCTGACATTACGAAGCAAGTATCAACTTTGACTCTTCGTTTTGTTGGTTGCAGTGGTCGTGCCCAAGCTCTGCAAGTTGGTTCAGTCTATTCCCGGGACGACACTCGTTAAAGGCAGGATTGGGACCCGTGACGCACAGGCTGGCTATCAATAGGCCGCCGAGGCGGTCGCGGCGTCGATTCCCAACACTGCTGCATGCTGCGTGGCGAAGTTAAAACGGTCAGCCTTTTCACTGAATATTAACTCCTGCTCACAGCTCCCGTGCGTCACCTGCGCCGCCAGAGTATTTGCGGGCTGAAAGCGGCAGTCGCGACTTTATCAAGATAGCCTACTGACGTATCACAGAGATCCGCGCGGATACGGATACTCGCAGTAGCTACTACTTTGCGCATAGAACACAGCATATTGTTCTCAATGGAGAGACGTCTACAGACGTTAAAGTAACCTCTGGCGTGCCACAGGGGAGTGTTATGGGACCATTGCTTTTCACAATATATATAAATGACCTAGTAGATAGTGTCGGAAGTTCCATGCGGCTTTTCGCGGGTGATGCTGTAGTATACAGAGAAGTTGCAGCATTAGAAGATTGCAGCGAAATGCAGGAAGATCTGCAGCGGATAGGCACTTGGTGCAGGGAGTGGCAACTGACCCTTAACATAGACAAATGTAATGTATTGCAAATACATAGAAAGAAGGATCATTTATTGTATGATTATATGATAGCGGAACAAACACTGGTAGCAGTTACTTCTGTAAAATATCTGGAAGTATGCGTGCGGAACTATTTGAAGTGGAATGATCATATAAAATTAATTGTTGGTAAGGCGGATGCCAGGTTGAGATTCATTGGGAGAGTCCTTGGAAAATGTAGTCCATCAACAAAGGAGGTGGCTTACAAAACACTCGTTCGACCTATACTTGAGTATTGCTCATCAGTGTGGGATCCATAGCAGGTCGGGTTGACGGAGGAGATAGAGAAGATCCAAAGAAGAGCGGCGCGTTTCGTCACAGGGTTGTTTGGTAAGCGTGATAGCGTTACGGAGATGTTTAGCAAACTCAAGTGGCAGACTGCAAGAGAGGTGCTGTGCATCGCGGTGTAGCTTGCTGTCCAGGTTTCGAGAGGGTACGTTTCTGGATGAGGTATCGAATATATTGCTTCCCCCTACTTACACCTCCCGAGGAGATCACGAATGTAAAATTAGAGAGATTCGAGCGCGCACGGAGGCTTTCCGGCAGTCGTTCTTCCCGCGAACCATACGCGACTGGAACAGGAAAGGGAGGTAATGACAGTGGCACGTAAAGTGCCCTCCGCCACACACCGTTGGGTGGCTTGCGGAGTATAAATGTAGATGTAGAAGCCTGCCCTGATGCTGATATCCGTGGGAATGTCTGCGGATATCCACAGAAATAATTACTTTCCGGTTAAACGTTAATGGACTGGTTCAGTGCTACTGTTTTACAGTACTTGTTTTGTATGCAGTTGTTAACAAAAATGATTTCGAAATTTCTTGGCACATTAAAACGCTATACTGCCTTTCAAGGGCAAGTGTTCACCGACTGAGCTATCCAAGCAGGACTCACAACCCGCCCTTACACCTTCAATTTAGCCCACATTTCCTATCCAACTCTCCAGACTACACAAAAATTATCCTGCGTATCTTGCGGGACTAGCATTCCTAGAAGAAAGGCTGTTGTGGAGGAATGGCTAGGGGATTGTTTCAGAAGAAATTTTCACTATTCATCGGAATATGCGCTGATTTGAAACTTTCTGGCAGACAAACTGTTTTTCCTACCGGAACCCGAACTTGGCATCCATGCCTTTCGCGGGCAATTGCTCTACCAACCGACCTACCCAAGCACGAGTCACGAAGCTTTCTCACAGTAAATTTCCTGCATTCCAAACATCACGGAAGTTCTCTTGCTTATCGAGGGACTTGCATTCATGGAAGAAAGTGTATTCGGAGAAACGGCTTAACAACAGCCTACGGGATTGTTTGCAGAAAGTATTGTGGAAGGGGCCCGGAGTTGGGAGCTTTGCCTTTCACGGGCCAATGCTGTTCCGACTCTTCTATCGGAGGTGACTCACGAACCGCCCTAAAAGCTCTACTACCGTCAGTAACTTTTCTCGCACCTTTCCGAATTCTTCCTGGAAACAATCCCCATGGTTGTTGCTAAGCTGTTTCTGCGCAGGGCACTTTCTTTCAGGAATGCTAGTCCCGCGAGCTAAGCAGGAGAACTTCCGTGAAGTTTGGAACGTAGGAGAAGTGGTGGCGACAAAAATGAAGCTGGGAAGGCGGATCGTCACTCGTGCTTGGATAACTCTGCTGATAGAGCATTTGCTCGCGAAAGAAAAAGGTCGCCTCCAAATATCGAATCAGTGAGTCTTTTCCCGTTTATTCTAATTCTCCTTTCTTTCCAAATAATTTTGGATGCAGCCATGTGAAGGATTGATATAAATAGTTTAGGGGATATAGAGGTCACCCTACTTTATTCGTCTTCCAACGAAAAATTTCGTCGTGTGTTTTCGTATGGTTACAGAAACCATCGAGATATCACAGATGTTACGTCATACGTTTATGCGCCTTGTTCGGCCAGTGCCAGTATAACAACAGTGTGTCGGACATGATCAAAAGCATTTTGAAAATCTATAAAAGCTATGCATAGTGCCATTTCATATTCATCAGCTCGACTATAACTACTTCATGTAGAGTATGTATATGGTCTTGAAAGTATCTTCGGGTTTGCTGTCGGATCCTAAAATTAACGTGACTCGATATTTCGTCATCTTCAGAAAAATGCTGCTTCTGCTGATGGGTCCCGCTGAGAACTGACGCCAGGCTGCAAATCGACGTCCTATATTGGCCGTCGTTCAGTACACGGCGCATGCGCCGCCCATCACTGTTGCTGCCCTCCAAGACTGGGAGGTGGCGCCGCCCTTAGTGGAACACTGCTGGCAACGATATATCGCACTCAGGGTCGCGCCGAAGAACGTTCAATTTTGATGCGAGATAATATAGGCTTTCACGTCTTGCTAAGAGGAAACCCATTGTCTCTGATGATTATATTATCCGCCAACCTAATTTCAATCGCCTCTTTATACACACTGTTCCAAAAACCGGAAATGTTGGCAACTGCCTCAGTTTCATACGGTGTCACTCATTTAAGCAGTGTTCTGCTACTGCCTATTTTTCCGGCTGTTGTAGCCTCGTATGACGGCTGTGTTCCACACACCTGTCATGAACTGTGCGAATCAAACGGCCTTCCCCCATTGACACTGAATTTTGTATACACCGGGTTTCCTAAGCCCCAAATCATCTTTCAGAGAGCCGAGTAGTGCCCTAATCTTAGAATGTGGACGGAACACACTCTTAATGTTAAAAGTCCTTAAAATTCGTTCAGTCTTAAACGATATGCCTCCAGTATAAGGAAGAGAAGCCACCGATCTATATTCCTCTTCATGCACCTCCAGAGGTGGTCCAGACTCCATAGCCCGACGAATCTGCTTCTCGGAGTATTCATTTTCCTTAAAAACAGCCATCAAATGCGCAAGTTCTTGGGTTAAGCTGTCCGCGTCGGAAATGACATATGCTCTCCGTACCACGTCCTGAGGACGCCTGCACTGATGAGGTGGATGACAACTCTTATATTGCAGATACCGATCTGTGTGCGTCGGCTTTCGGTGAACACTGTATCCCAAAGTACCATCTGGTTTTTTATAAACCATAACGTCTAAAAATGGAAACATCCCATCACTTTCAATCTCCATAGTAAATTTGATGCGGGGATGAAGACAGTTGAAGTGTTCCAAAAATCTATTAAGAGCATCACGTCCCTGTGGCCAGACGAAAAAGGTATCATCCACATATCTCCAGAAGCACGTTGGTTGCAAAGCTGAAGTCATCAGTGCCATATCCTCTAAGTCCTCCATAAATAAATTGGCGACTAGGGTTGGTAAAGGACTACCCATAGCCACTCCGTCATTCTGTTCAAAAATGTTACCGTTAAATAAAAAATACGTGGATGTCAGCACATGACGACAAAGCTTCACCAGCTCTTCATCCAGTTTTTCACTGATCAAACTAAGGGACTCTTCCAGAGGAACTCGCGTAAAAAGGGATACTACCTCAAAACTCGCTAATAGATCTGAAGGACTCAACTTCAAAGATCTCAGTCGTCGAATAAAATACAAATGGTCAATTTTATTGTATCTCTGTTCTGTGATATTGCCGTTCCATCCACTAGATAAGTGCGATATTTGATGAGAGTTTGTAATAGTACCGATTTAGTCGAAAGTAGTCTAGCGATTAAGGTTTAACGCCGCGTCGATGGCGTGGTTATCAGAGACTGAGCACGAACTCAGATAGGGCGGGAAATTGTCAGCGTCCTTTTAATAGGAAGTATCCTGGCAGTCGGCTGATACTGCGGAAACCGCGGAAATATAAATGTGAACTGTGAGACAGTGATTCGAACCCCACTCTTCCCGCATGTAAGTCCAGTGCCTTAACCATCGTGCAGCCTCGCTCGGATGCTTTAGTATTACTCACCGTGGCGGTTAGCGCGGTTAACTTTGAGCGCTTCTGCTGAGCAGCGCGGCGAATGTGACTCGCTGGTAGCCAACTTCTGTTAGAGCATCCCCCAGGAGAGCGTCTGTCGGCTGCCAGACCTGCTCTTCCCGCATTGCGTAACGTGTACGTGAGCGGAGTCACCATCCAATCTCGTTAATGAAGCTAAGTCACGGCAGGCTCCGCACTCCGTAGCATGAAAGCAGCCCTGCACTGTAATGTACTGCTGCCTGGAGCTGTTGCGTAGCCGGTGGTGGCTCCTATAACACGTTACTTGTGCAGTTACAGTTATCCTACCAAAATTTGGGCCTCCCGCACTTGAAACCAAACATTCGTCACAATTTATCAGTGCATGTTTGTAAACTAACTGTAAAGATTTTAACCATTCTCTACGTGTGCTTGTGAAGAGGGGAGTTAAAGACTATTACTCGGAGAGGTAGATGGCTGTTGTGACTGCAATGCGAGTGAGATCAAATGGCGTTGCGGAACTGTGGAATACATGTAAAGGAGAGAAGAAAGAAACGGGCTCGGATGTTCGACCGAACAAAGGAACGAAAAAGGAAGAGAACTGTAGTTAGAAGTGAAGAATTGCTTCCTCTGTTGGACAGTAAGAAATAGCTAATATGCTAAGTGTTTATGGAGAAGTTTCTGGAATGAGAAAACTAACTGCTTCAGCTTAATCGTAAAAGGAGCTGGTAGATAGAGTGCAAGCACGGTGACAGATATGGTTAACCAGTAAGTAATATTTAGATTCTCAGTGTAACCACCTTTATTAAGTGTGAAAGTTGGTGAGGGAGAGGGGCTTAATGTTTCATTATTACATTTTTCAGGATTACTGTGTTTATAATGTGATTTCTGTTTCTGAGATCTGCGCCGTAAATTTGACAGATATTTTACTTCTTTTTTAAGATAGAAAAGAAAACAAATGTGAATCAGAAAACGGTTTGTTGTATAAAATTGTTCTACAAAGAAATAACTGAATGAATCAATTCATATATTACAGGGTGCAGCACGAAATGTGTTACCATTTTGTTTTTGAATATAAACTTTATTGTCAATACAATCTGAAAGGAACATGTACTACAATGAAGAACCGTCTATGGAGATTTGTTCTAACTCAGCACATGCTCAATATGTCCACCATTTCGTTTCCTAACTTCCTTCAAACGAACACTGAAGTTACTGATTACCCTACGGCACATGTCTTCCATAATTTCACTGCAAACTTGAAGAATAAGTCTTCTGAGATCCATTAAATTCCACAGCTTCTTGCTACTTCCTTGCCCTTCAACAGGCAGTGGTTCATGCAAGATGGAGCAAGGCCACATACTACAAACACTGTGTTGGAGGTTTTACACGAACATTTTGACATGCGGATCATTTCACTAAGGTTTCCAGGTCGCTTCAGTGACGGACAGAATTGACCACCCCCCCAATTGTGCAGACCTCAATCCATGTGACTTTTTTCTTTGGATGTACCTAAAGGAAAAAATTTTTGCGAAACGTCCACGTGACTTAATGGAGCTCAGAAGACTTACTCTTCAAGCTTGTAGTGAAATTACGGAAGACATGTACCGTAGGGTAATCACTAACTTCAGTGTTCGTTTGAAGGAAGTTAGGAAACGAAATGGTGGACATATTGAGCATGCGCTGAGTTAGAACAAATCTCCATGGACGGCTCTTCATTATAGTATATGTTCCTTTCAGATTGAATTGAAGAAAAAGTTTATATTCAAAAACAAAATGGTAATACATTTCGTGCGCTACCCTGTATTTGTGTTCCTATTGTCACATCGTCATGTACGAAGATGGGAAGAAATTTAGTTAACGCCCTCTGCGACTCATGTGAATTTGTTTTGTATATCATCGTATTTTATGTTTTGCGTGGTTGGTGCTTCGTGGTTTTTTATTTCGCAGCGCATCACCTGTCTACATGGATATGGAAAAATACCTTGAGGATGGGCTTTTCACCAGAACAGCGGGCGTTAACCTAACGCGCGGATTGGAATCTATATCGGGCTCGCCTCCCTGTGTTACACATTTTCGCGCTGAGCATGTAGCCGAAGACGGAAGTTCCATAAGCCACAACAACTGCACGACAAAATAAATAATGGGACAGCAGTGAATGTTCCTATGACAAAGAAGACAAATGACTTGCAACCTTTCTATCTGTAACACTCGCTGGTTCGGAGTGCTAGGGCAAGCCGGAAGCGATGCCGACTTTGTTTTATGTGAGACCTCTTAAAGCTTTTTAAATAAAACTGACGTCATCAACATCTCTGTTCATGTCTACGTATTTGCAGCCCTCTGCCGGCAGAGGTCTCCGAATTTTAGCTTGTAACATGGTGGTGTGTAACGTAACTATGGTTTATGTCATACTGTTTCGATTTCGAAGAGTTCGTCCACACATCGTGCGCACCCTATTCTTCAGCATAACAATGCCAGCAGCAGTTCGACGCCTTGGGTTCATTGCCATCGATCATCCTCCATACAGTCCCGACTTTGCCCCATTAGCTTTTTCTGTTTTCCAAAAATTAATGAACGCTATTGAGAACTTCACTTTGACAGTGATGAAGCAGTGCAAGTAGAATTAGGTTGTAGCTCCGTCAAAGTCAAACATAGTAGAGTGACGGTATCAACGAACTGGTCTCGTCGCCATGGTGGTTATGTTGAGAAACAGGAAGAATAAAATATTCAGTATCCTCGTACAGGGTAACAATTATTGAACTGCATGAAAAGAAAACGTAAATTAGTTACAAACTACGACGTGCACACACATTATCAGTTTTTAAATGTCACAACACATATTCAGATTTAGGTTACGACATGTTCGATGTGCCTGCCATCACTGGCGATGATGTGGCGCAGTCGAACAGCGAAATTCTGCATGACCCGCTGAAATGTCGGAACATCGATGCTGTCGATGACCTCCTGCATGGCTGTTTTCAGCTCAGAATTGGTTTTGGGGTTACTGCTGTACACCTTATCTTTAATATAGTCCCGCACAAAGGAGTCGCATGTGTTCAGATCCTGAGAACATGTCGGCCAGTCGAGGCCAGAGCCAAAAAGCAGACCCCAAAGTGCTCCTCCAGGACATGAAACACTCTCCTGCTTCGATGGGATCGAGATCCGTCTTGCATGAACCACATCTTGTCGAAATCTGGATCACTTTGGATGATGGGGATGAAATAATCTTCCAAAACCTTCATGTACCGTTCGGTAGTCACCGTGCCATCAAGGAATATTGCACCGATTATTCCGTGACTGGACGTCGCAAACCACAGAGTCACCCGTTGAGGGTAAAGATACTTCTCGATCGCGAAATGCGGTTTCTGAGTCCCCCAAATGCGCTAATTTTGCTTATTGATGAACCCATCCAAATGAAAGTGGGCTTCGTCGCTAAACAAATCCATGCCCCGCAGCCAACCGTGCAGTTTGAACGTCCTAACGCTAACTGTTCAGATATTATGACGATTTTTGCGGTTTCTGAGTCCCCCAAATGCGCTAATTTTGCTTATTGATGAACCCATCCAAATGAAAGTGGGCTTCGTCGCTAAACAAATCCATGCCCCGCAGCCAACCGGGCAGTTAGAACGTCCTAACGCTAACTGTTCAGATGTTATGACGATTTTATTTCATATACTCAATAATTGTCTCCCTGTATGTGTAAAGAATTCTAACAGTTTCTGCATTATCAGTCCATTCATTGGATCTCTTTTATTAGCGTGGGTAGTTGCTGATTAGTGTCCTCCTGTTGCTAGAGATTACTTAATACCACGAACGTTTACAAAACACCATTAAGTGATTGGTTCAGAACACTGGGACCACAATCAATGCTTTCCTTCGGCCTTGGTCGGTCTGCGCAAAGACAACGTATATAAAGATCTTGCCGAAGACAGAAATGAGACACCTATAGGAACAAACTGATTGCTGATTTCATCATACATCCAATAAAGTGATCAGATACTGGCGGTGGCTTCTGGCTTCACGTGACCTACGCTCTCTGTCGCGCAGTGACGTCCGGTTATTGATTTCTCGAATACGGGGTAAGTGTCACACGAGGTGTATTGTTCCCTGTCCATTAGCCGAGCAGACGGCCGACACGATTAGAACGTACTGCTAATTAGAGGGCCTCGATTATCAGGCTTTGTAATTAGGACGAACAGGAGTGTCAGCGAGGCTCAGGCTAGTGGAGAATCCTGCTGTCTCGTATCTTTAGTGAAATTGCGTGAAGAGATTGAAGCTAAGGGGTTAACTTTACCTTTGCTGCGAATAACCGTTCGTCTGTCATGGTATAGTTCAGTTGAAGACTTCGGCAGAAGTGATTGCGTTTATTTGTCAGTAAGCTCACTTATTTAGTAATTATTATAATCTCGCGCCGACCGTGGTGGTCGAGCGGTTCTAGGCGCTCAGTCCGGAACCGCGCGACTGCTACGGTCGCAGGTTCGAATCCTGCCTCGGGGATGGATGTGTGTGATGTCCTTAAGTTAATTAGGTTTAAGTAGTTCTAAGTTCTAGGGGACTGATGACCACAGATGTCAAGTCCCATAGTGCTCAGAGCCATTTGAACCATTTTTTTGTAATCTCGTCAGTAGTCTCACAAAATCACTATATACACTGATCAACGTGAACGCTATAAATTCTCTTCCTCCGTTGGATTGATGCCGAAAATTGTCAAAATTTGTATCTTAGGTACCAAAGATACTGCTAAAAGCTTTGAACCGCTCTGTGCACAAATAATGTCGAACGAACTGGTTTAAGCGTACTGAAAAAAGTATTTGTAAGCTCAATGGACAGAATATTAAAAAAAGTATTCTATTTGGAGCGCTGTGTGTTGTCACATTCGACCGCTGTCGCAAGTCGTAGTAGTGAAATGAAATGCTGTGTGTCAGTTGGTTGTTTGGAATCATCACAGTAAGATGGGTCTAAGTGGTTGGTTGGGTTGGGTTGTTTGGGGGAAGAGACCAAACCGCGAAGTCATCTGTCTCATCGGATTAGGGAAGGATGGGAAGGAAGTCGGCCGTGCCCTTTCAAAGGAAGCATCCCAGCATTTGCCTGGAGCGGTTTAGGGAAATCCTGGAAAACCTAAATCAGGATGGCCGGACGCGGGATTGAACCGTCGTCCTCTAAGTGGTAGCATGACAATGACAGAAAGATAATATCGATTTGGACGTTCCCATTACCATGCCATGAACGAAGCGATTTTTTGGTGGTGGTGGTGGTGGTGATGATGATGATTGTTTTGTAGGGCGCTCAACTGCACTGTCATCAGTGCCCATACACTTTCCCAATTTGAACACAGTCCAATCTCGCCACCTTTGATGAATGATGATGGAACGATGAGGACAACACAAACAACCAGTCTCCGGGCAGCGAAAATCCGCAACCCGGCCGGGATTCGAACCTGGGACTCCTTGAACCAGAGGTAGCGACGCCAGCCACTAAACCACGAGCTGTGGACGATTTTTTTGGTATGTCAGCACCGACTTTCCAATGTGTCTAAAAGGAAAATTGTACCATTCGTAGCCATGTGACATGGCGTAAGAACAGTGGTCGAAAACTATGCGTAACCTGCAAGGACAGGAAGCGAATGTCACGCATTGTGGGCGACAGCCAGTTTCAGAGACGACAGGTATTGGCCTGTCAGTGACTTCAGATTCAGTTCAGCCAGTTTGCGGGCGGACATTACGAAGGAAACGGTATACATAGTACATTTGAAGTCGGATACTTCCAAAAGGCCATTTCCCACAGCGTAATATAAGGCCGCACGTTTTCAAAGGAAAAAAAAAAGAAAAAAACTGGAAAATAGCTGTCGACAGGCGTGTGGAGTAGTCCGATAAGTCGATTGTTGGCCTCTTTTTAAAATGATGCAACACATCAAGTGCACCGACCACCTTATGAGGCTTTCAGTCCGCAATGTGTGGAGAGTGTGTAGTTCAGGGCGGAGGTAGATATCTAATGTATTGTGAATGGTGAGTGTTATTCGTACAGTGACTAGGACTCATTCATACAGGCTGCAGTGACCATAACCAAGATGTTTGTTTCAACATTTTCGGTAACCAAGTGTGGCTCTTCTTCTGCATCTTAATGACGAGTGTGCTGTGGACACACCTATCTTCCAAGACGACAACAGCCTTGTTCGGTACAAGATTGCGTCGAAACTGTTTGCAAACAACGATGGCGTAGGTGTCCTTACCTCGACGAAGAGCTTGCCCGTCAGCTAGTAGGAAAGGTGAGAGTTGAACGTGACGTTAGTAGAAGTTTTAAGAGCTGCTAGCACTTCGCGACTCGACCGTAGTCTTGTTCAAGGAAATGCTGATATTCAAATGAAGATCACCAGTATTCTAGACGGTGTTGCTTAGGTTTACATCAGAGAAGTTTGGAAGGAATCAGCTGTAGTAAATCACAAGGGAAACTAGTTACAAATATAAAGCCCCTTTGACCTGTGTCATATGCAGTTGAAATATAGAACTTAATCTCAGGGGGTTACAGGCAAGAAAACAACGGCAGTAGCCGATCTAATATATTAGCTGAGCCCTGCGGGCTTAAATCACAGTGTAATTATTACATGGGTGGATACTTCGGCAAACAGCCAAGAACAAGTAAGTCCGATGTGCTAGAATCAGCTGGTCAGCTGTCTTACCAAAATGAATACGTTCGCCACAGATTTATTAGGAATTTACATAACCAAAAAACGATGTGATGAAAGCCATAAGACCGACTAAAACATACAGTGAGGCCCCTTTCCGGGTTCGTTCTTGAATTCTATAAGCAAGGTGTTAACTAAGGGCTTATCTGTCCTGTAACCGCAGAATTAAACACTATTCTGCTAAAATATAAAACACAAATAAATAAAATAAGGCAGGCAAGCATTGAACGGATAATACGCCAGACAAGCAGCTTACAGAAAAAGTTTAACAGTAAGGGCAAACTTGCGTACACAATCAACCCAGTAACGTGGTAAGACGGAATCAAAATCCAAATTGCAATCCACGTTCGGGTCGAATGCGAATATGTATCAAGAAAATCTTGTAAACACAGCTTGGTAGAAAAACAAAAACGAGCGCCATCGCGCACGAATATCGGCGGAACGACCACAGATACCTGTTAGATCCTAAAGGAAAGAGGATGCAGTGCTTCATACATGAGATTACTGTCCTTTACAGAAAGGGCTCACCATATAGGCACGTAGTGGTTCCACCAGCAGCTTCGTTTCCTCCATTGGTCGAGTAGCTGACGCCTGCGTGATGGAGCCAGTAACTGTCTGCCTTCCAGCTACTTGTATGTTCGCCGCAACGGGGCACTCACACGTCCTAGGTAGAACCGTGCCTCCAACTCCCCGCACTGCTGCCAGCAAGTCCTTATCCTTCTGCCTGCTGCTCTCGCGCTCTTTAATGGTCCGGCGTCCTCCAGTTTCCTCAGCAACGGGGCAGAAACGTTCACAGGTCAGATACTGTGGATAAGCGCCAAGGACGGCGCACATACACGGCACAGTTTGGTTTTAGAAGAGGCTTGACAACAGAAACAGTATATTCTATTTTCTCGGCGAGCCACTAGACAGGTTAAACAGAAAGTTTCCGAGATACTCGTTCGTCGGAGCTGGGCCATAATCATCCTTCCTTTGTCAGAGTCGCTTATATCAGTGGATTTCCCCAGTTGCGCCCAGTACCTTTGCGACAAAATGATATTGCAGTTCCTTTGTTATTTTGGTTACGATGCAAAGTTCCTTTGGACACGCATGTGCAAAGGAGCTTTACATCGTTATCAGAATAACACAGCCGGCCGCAGTGGCAGAACGGTTCTAGGTGCTTCAGTCTGGAACTGCGCGACCGCTAAGGTCGCAGGTTCGAAACCTGCCTCGGGCATGAATGTGTGTGATATCCTTAGGTTAGTTAGGTTTAAGTAGTTCTAAGTTTTAAGGGACTGATGGCCTCAGATGTTAAGTCCCATAGTGCTCAGAGTCATTTGAACCATTTGAAGAATACACAGGCCCTGTAATATCGCATTTCCCTGCCGATACCGGGCAAGCGACTTTAAAGTACAACGTCTGACCTGTACGGGAATATACATAGTGGATGTAAGAGTATAGGCCGTAGATGCATGGTTGACGCCTTAGGAGGGTTTGGGTCTGGCCGTGAGTCATGCACGGATAGCCAAATGGTCGCCGGAACGGTAGCTCAGCGTGTTTGGTCAGAGAGCTGGCTGGCCTCTGTAATAAAAAACTGAGTGCACGGATCAACACTGAACTTCAATGGATGTCATGTGACGTCCGCTACGACCAAATCCAACGAAAAAAAAAAAAAAAAGCTAAGGCTACCGCTCGCGATAAGCCGGGAAATCCGGGTTCAAGTCCCGCTCCGGGACATGTTTTCACTGTCTTTATTCCATTCTACAGCTCATGATTGTCCTTATTCGCAATCGCGAAAACATTTAATGTAGTATGGTGCCATCATCCTCCAACTTCAGCAAAACAATGAAACCTACCATCATTTTCCAGTCTCTAACAACCTTATCGTCAACGATACGTTAAGCGCTAATGTTTTTTCTCGTCAAGCTAGAATTGCGAGAGAACGATTATATGGACACGTCTTGGACACTGTGTTATACACTAGTGCAAATGACTTCTGTCTCACTTAACAAATACGTCATATGCGAGCACAGTCTTCGTGACTGAAGTCAGTGTCAGTAAAACTCTTCTGCACGCGTTTCCGCGTCGTGATATGAAAAAACTATCGTCGTTTCGGCTACTGTTGCAGACTGCGTTAATCAGAGTAATCATGGAAGGTGCCTGCAATAACATCCGAAACATCAGTGCTTTTGTCATACCATAAGGCGATCAAAAAACGTAAAGTTTCGTGTTGAAACAAGTGTGTCATGATTTCGAGATGAATTAGATCAACTTTTTCTACAGCCTCCAGTTCGAGGCAAAGTGAGTGTGCGCGACTGTTGAGTAGGCATGGATCTTCATCCCCAACTACCTCCTCCGACACTTCCATATGTTTTGTGAAATGTATGTCTGAACGAATTGCCACCATCGATAGTGTAGGGGGGTGGTGATACTGAGCACTAGGAAAGTGCGTCTGATTCGGTTCCTTCTCAGTATAATTAACGAATCTGAATTCATACTATTGAAAGGACGATGTATTTTAGAGTTGAAGAGTCGCCAGACCAAGTTGATGAATGCTACTTCTAGTGTGCGGTGATCCTGGAAGAAATGTAGATAATAATAGTAATGTGATGGATCGAAGAACGTCACAATGGTATGGACGTGTATCAAGAATGGGAGAAACAAGGGTCCTGAAACTGATACTGGGGTTGGAAATTGAGGGAAAAAGACGACTACTACTACTACTACTACTACTACTACCTACCTCCAGAATGTACAGATGACGATGGCATTATTTGCTGTAGAAAAAGAGAACACACAAGATCGAAGTACCTGGACGGACATCTTGAAAAGATAATATTGGATACTTCTATAATACCCATTATAATAAGTTCTAAGTCTGTTTTTATGTTGTAGAGAAACCTCGGCTTTGAGGAAAGTAATAATAATAATAATAATAATAATAATAATAATAATCTGTTTCAGATTTAGCCTGACAGTGTACCTGAGGCAGGAAATGTCTTCCTCTCCGTAAATAAACGCCTGTACAAGCTTCAAAAGCGACGTAACAAAATGTATATGAATGAGGTATTGACTGATGTTATTGTAACGCTGCTCAGTATATCTACAGTAACTAAGTTACTCAAACTGGGGCCGGCGTATGAAACCGAAAGTAAGAACTCTTTCATCTACCCTGCGCACAATAATCACTTTTCCCGCGCTGTGTCAGTGCGTATCTCTTGAATATCGATGGCTGTAATGAGTGTCCGCATAGTGTGGTGTCATGCTTGTGTTGTATGATGACAACAGATGGGAGAAAGTGAAACCCGGTGCCTGCTCCTCTCGAATAGTTCAATAGGTGCCATCGGGCTTTACGCTGGCTTTCGACTAGCGGATCTCCATCCACAGTACCGCATGCCCTCACTGCATGAGAGACTGAGGAGAAGTTTGCAATTTAATGTAGAATGTTGGCGCTAAGTCTGGTCATCAGAAACTTTACGCCATCGCCTCACCTCCCATTGCTGGACAAATACTGGCGGTGAAAATTTCTTCTGCCACCAGAATTCTAACTGGCTTGGAAAGAGCTGGACGCCGTCACATAGGCGTGCATTAACGACCACGTCTACAGAGATGTGTTGGAGCGCTACAGACGTCTGCCGAAGGAGTATTGTCATTGACCACAGCCACAGGATGTTGACATAACAACGCTGCCGTTTATATAATTGCAGTCATTAGTTTCCCATTACACCTCACCTGTCTTATCGCCGTATCTGTACGTTGAATTTGCATAATGCCGTACGGCTGTTTTCTCGGATTCCATTCAGACAAGGAGGTGTAATGAATCGTAGATTTCCGTTCGTGGAACTCGTAATAGGCGTTTCCCAATTAAGGGAAAGGTGAACGTCTAATATGGTCTGTGTTAAAGCGTCTCTTAGGTTGCGCAGTAGTATGGCTGCAAGATGGGCATTAGCCCCCATTAAGAATACGGGCGAGATGGAAATGCAGTGTTGTGTACTTGCCGTGCTTTGACCTCACTAATGACAGTAACGAGCCAAAGTGCCGTAACTGAGTAAATACGAGGGAAACAAGGCTTTACTAGATATTCTTTGCCGGTAAATCTTCTCAGTTGTATTGTCATGTTCCATGAAACTTCTTTGTTCCTGACGTTTCGTCCAGATCTGCATTGGACATCTTCGTAGTTGCTCCTGGTTTCGCTGAGTCTCAGGAACTTTTTCTTCTGGAGTGGCAAGGTGTGAGAAATAGTTTCACTTTATTATATATTCGCTAGCAAAGTGGCTTGGGCTCTTTGTGGGTCCTTTAGTCCTTTGAGGGTACTGGTTAGGTAGTCGTACGAGTGATTGACAGTAACTATTTACATGTAAGATACCGAATAACTGAACATTTCATCATCTTTGATGGGCCTGTGGGGGTGCAATAATGGCTCTAGGCACCTTGTATTTGGTGCCAAGGTCGTGGTAGGGTCTGGTCTACATTCTCAAGTTGGCAGACATTTCCCCGATACTCCTCTAATTTGTGAAAAAGATGAGTTGCCTAGTTTTTTTTATTTTCTCAGCGACGTATCTTTCTGCAGTCAGCTCGTTATTTCTCGCGTCCTGGCCCACATTGGGACGCCTAGGCTCCACTTCAAACACCTGTTCTATAGTGGTTGCAAACTGTGTATATTAGAGTCACTTATTGTTCCCCAAGACGTCGAGCCGTACAGCAGGGAGGGTTGTACCATTGCTCTACAAAGTTTTAATTTCGTTGATGGGTTTAGTTTCCTGCTCGTGAAAAACAGCGTGAGTGCTCGGATCATTTTCATAGTATTCAGTTTTCTATATTGTATGTGTGGGGTAAAATTCATCCCTTTATCCAGTATCACTCCCAGATATTTCGCCGTCGTTGTCCAGGGTATTGGCTGTCCATTGATGATAAGTCGCATCCTCACTTCCAGCCGTTTCTTCGTAAACAGTGTGACTGCAGTTTTCGTAGGGTTTAGGGTGATTTTATTGCTCTTTGCCCACTTTTTCGGTGACGGCAAGTTGTCACTGCATCCTGTTGACAAGTTGTTCGATGTTCTTTCCAGAGGTTAGTAAGGCCGTGTCATCGGCGTACAGACTGGCGGTGACGTGTTGAATGGTGGGAATGTCATTAATATACAAATTAAACAGGCATGGCGATATCACCGCTCCCTATCGGATGCTAGCTGAGACAGTTTTCAGTGATGACTTCTTTCCATTTTCTTTTGTTCAGACGCCTGTCCTGCAGAAGCTATTAATCAGCTTGATGTAGTAGTCGGGGAGACGGGTTTGATCGACTAGTTTGACTATACGCTTGTCACGTCACACCCGTTCACATGCCTTTTCGATATCTAGGAAAGCTCCAACTGTGAAGTTTTCTCTATTCAGGTTGAGTTGTATGGATTCTGTTATCCGAAGCAGCTGAAGCTCCGCCGTTAACCGTGGCTGGAAGCCAAACTGTTCGTGGCGGATGATATTTTCTTCCAGATAGTCTTTGAGACGCTGTAGCAGCACCCGTTCCAATATTTTGCCTAGTGTGGGCAACAGATTAATGGGGCGGTAGCTGTCTGTCAACGTTGGGTTTTTCCTCTTTGGGAATAGGGATCATCCTCACAGTCTTCCAGTCTGCAGGAAAGTAGCCGTTGAGTAAGCAGCTGTTGATAATTTGAATTAAGAGAACGATGGCCTTTCTCGGTAGATGATTGAGATCGGCGTTGGTTACAGAGCCCGTCCCAGGCGCCGAGTTGTGTCTTCCTGATGAGTTTTCTAACTTCTGCGGGAGTGCTAAGAACAGACGTCTGTTGGGTGGGGAATTGGCAGAAGTCGGCGATCCACTGCCGGATACGGACCTCTTCCCTTGGTCCTCAGCATCCTGTGGGGGCGGAGCTGTCACGTTGTGTTCATATACATCGGCATACAATTCAGCTTGGCCAAGCGAGTCGTATATGAGGCCATCGGGGCCGCCGCGTATGCTCTCTTTGGTGGTCTCGGTTGGCGTAGTGCCCTGACAAGTTGCCACTCTTCCCTAGTCTCGAGGAACATTTCGTCCATCTTTGTTTCCCAAATGTCTTGCCGCCATTTTTCAGCTCATCGGCGTAGCTCACGGAACAAACGATGCATCAGCCGTCTATCTTCTGGATGTCTGTATCGTTGCCATCGTTTTCTGTGAGTATTCCGGCGATACTTGATTTCGTTGAGATGACGAGGGAATGTTTCAAATTGACGCTCGTGACGAAAGATATCAGTTGCTGCACGTCTTGTTGCCCGTTGGATTTTAGCCGTCAAAGTTGCCACAGCGATGTCAATTTTCGGAAGTGTAGGGACTGTTGGGTCGGTCGGACGTTATTGTTAAGTTACGTCGCAAAGAGATCCCAGTTAACAGCTCTAGAGTATGGAGGTGGTGTTGGGGGGCCTCCACCCTCGAAAAGTCAGAGAAGTGGTAGATGATCAGATTACAGGTCCTGGATGCTCTGGAGCTGTAGATTTGCAGCGATATTTTTAACAGTCGCTTTGTCGAAAACATTAGTCTCCTGAACGGCGATGTCAGGGATGCTTGTCGGCTCCCGTGGTCCGTAGATGGTGACTTGAAGGTCGTTCTCTGTATCGTCGAGTAACTGTCTCTCTCGGTTGGCCCTCCTTGAATGCCAAGCGCCATGTCTGGAGTTACGATCTCCTCCCAGCAAGACCTTACTGAATCGCTAGAAGACAGCATGAAGATCTCTGGCCACCAACTGTTTCTTGGGGCTAAGATACGCTGCCACCAGAGTTGTGTTGCTTATTGCCGTGAAGATTGTAACCGCTGTGGATTCCAGTGATTCCAGGGGCGGTGAATCCTCCTGATGATGTCGTATGGTGTTTTTGACGAACATTGCAGTTCCGCCACCTCGTTGTCCAACCCGGTCCATCCTATAACCATGCATGTTGGGTAATGTGAAACCAGCCATCTCCGTCTGGTACGTTTCCGAGATCAGAAATGTCCAACCTGTGCGGACTAACAAATTAGTTCATTTCATTTTACTTACGTCTTGCTCCATTGGCATTCCAAATGCAAAAAATGGTTCAAATGGCTCTGAGCACGATGGGACTTAATTTCTTTGGTGATCAGTCCCCTAGAACTTAGAACTACTTAAACCTAACTAACCTAAGGACATCACACATATCCATGCCCGAGGCAGGATTCGAACCTGCGACCGTAGCGGTCGCGCGGTTCCAGACTGTAGCGCCTAGAACCGCTCGGCCACGCCGGCCGGCTTCCAAATGCAGAATCGGAGGTGTCTTATTCTGCGGCTGTCATCCATTCCTTAAGGAGCGGTAAACGCCATGATTTTTGCTCTGTGTCGGCCCATCCTCGGACCGACAATCTTCAGTGCGCACCGTTAAGTAGAGAAGGTAACGGATGTCGTACATTTAATGGTTGTCTTTTGCCTTAGGAGGTCTGACACAGTAGGTGGGCAGCCTAACTAAGTCACCACTGACTTGATCTGCTTCTCTCCTTTTGTACTGATGTACCCTGGCGTGAGGGAATCCTTTTTCGCTGAATGTTAACTGAGTTGACATTCTGTGATCCGTGCAAGGAGTCGTTTGATCACCGCCTTAATTCCTTTTCCTCCGGTGTGTGAAGTGTGGGAAATCGTAGGTCTCAAAATATTTGAGAGCCTTTCTTTGATCCTCAAAGGACTCGAAGTGGTGTTTATTCCGGCTTCAGGGTTCCGGAGAGTTGTTGTAGCGCATTATTCAGTTCCTCATACTGGCCAGTACAATAAATCGTCGCGGTGGAGCACGTTTTTGTTTTGCTACGTCAGATGCAGCAGCAGCTTGTTGTTCCGACTAGTTCGAGGTTCCGTGTTTGGGTGGACTCGTCCTTGGTGTCATCGCTAGGGTAATAGGTGTGAACCTATTGGTAGTCTCAGTTCGTCGATTCAGAGGCTTCACGACTTCTTTCTAATTTCTCCGAAAGTGCTGTTTGTGACGCAATAGAACGAAATCTTCAGTTTCTGCAACGCTGTTGTCTCTTTCCACTGGTTCTTGGTCCATCAATTCGATGTTCTCGCCGAATTCCAGCGGTGTTGTCCTATCCTGTGCAATGTCAGGTCCGTCGTGAAGGACGCTACCGCGCGGAAGGTACGAGTTTTCTTCGTCCGTGAACGTTTCAACTTTCCGTGGCGCTGACGGCTTCCGCGAACGATCTTGTTTACCGGTAGAAGCGGCTGTTGTCAGCTGTGTGCGTTGTTCTCTCGTCGCCGCGGCGCCAGGCTGTTGCACAGCTCCGCCCGAGTGAAACGTTGAACTCTCATAAACCATTTCCGTAGTCTATGTCGTCTCCCTCCAGAGTCCATCTGCGGGTGCCGAAGTCGTCATAAGTGGATTGGCCGACGGGTCCGGCGGCGGGACAAACCCCGCCGACCGGCGATCGACCCCCTCCTGCTTGCGCGCTGTACCGTTTGCTCGCGTTGACATCGCGCTCTCGACTCTCTGCGACGGGCCGCTCGCTGAAGACTGGCATAAATAGTGTGCAGAGGGTTAGTGGTAGACGTTGTGAAAGCCAGAGATAATCCTTGTCAAAGATAAAGTTCTGCCGATCACGTGTAAACTTCTACCACGACCCCTCTTCACAGTATTTATGTCGCTCGCCGAAGTCCGACCCGTCAGTTGACAAAACGCAGAGCAACCACCAGGAGCACCGCTGAAGATGTCCAGCGCAGCTCTGGATGAAACTCAGGAGAAAATGAATTTCATGGACCGCGAACATATAACCCAGAGAATTCACCAGAAACAAAGACAGCTGGTCGCGAAAGACTTAAGTGTATCATTACTAGAACTTGCTTATGTAAAGAAATTACACTGTTACCCAACTTCTTTCACTTTAATATTTCTCTTTCACGTTATAAATAACTGAAAAATAAGAAGGTAAATTTTTAAAATTTGTTTGAGATTTTTTGTGTTAACGTGGTTGTGAAGAAACGACACCAGTATTATAAATGGACGATTTCCAATTACAATGATGAAAGCAATTGAAAAACTCTTTACATACAAATAATACACCCAACATTAAATTTTATCAATACGTGCATCATAGTCTGCATTGTCTGAACAGTTTAACCACCTTACAAGTGGTCAACTGGTAGGATGAAAGACGTCACGGACAGCATGTCTCGTAGTGTCCGCGCCGATATGTGCCTTCCGTCAAGATTATCTTTACATTTACCAGTAATTATTTCGTTTCTTCCCAACACTAGCTGTAGCATTTTATTCCAGTTTGTATTCACATGTTAATCAAGTCCAAGCGCTCTAATGTTTGAATATTCTACTTTTCGTTAAGATTATTAATTATGGAATTGCATTAGTTTCACTTATTACTCTAAAACAATGTTGAGATCAAGGAAGTGTTACATAGTGTCTACATTTTGGCATGGCGGAATAGGAAATATTTGTAAGTAGTTTTAAAGGTCAGGTTGTTCTCAGCGAAGAAGTTCGCAATTGTGTCTCTACAGCCATTGGATAATCCTACGTGGCATTTAGAGTCCTGTCTATGTAAAACGAGTCGTTTTGTATACAGGGTGTTACAAAAAGGTACGGCCAAACTTTCAGGAAACATTTCTCACACACAAATAAAGAAAAGATGTTATGTGCACATGTGTCCGGAAACGCTTAATTTCCATGTTAGAGCTCATTTTAGTTTCGTCAGTATGTACTGTACTTCCTCGATTCACCGCCAGTTGGCCCAATTGAAGGAAGGTAATGTTGACTTCGGTGCTTGTGTTGACATGCGACTGAGGCAATTCTTCATGCAATTGACGATACCTCTAATGTCAGCGTCAGAGAAGTTGCTGCTGTACAAGGTAACGTTGACCACGTCACTGTTTGGAGAGTGCTACGGGAGAACAAGTTGTTTCCGTACCATGTACAGCGTGTGCAGACACTATCAGCAGCTGATTGGCCTCCACGGGTACACTTCTGCGAATGGTTCATCCAACAGTGTGTCAATCCTCATTTCAGTGCAAATGTTCTCTTTACGGATGAGGCTTTATTCCAACGTGATCAGATTGTAAATTTTCACAATCAACATGTGTGGGCTGACGAGAATCCGCACGCAATTGTGCAATCACGTCATCAACACAGATTTTCTGTGAACGTTTGGGCAGGCATTGTTGGTGATGTCTTGATTGGGCCCCATGTTCTTCCACCTACGCTCAATGGAGCACGTTATCATGATTTAGTACGGGATACTCTACCTGTGCTGCTAGAACATGTGCCTTTACAAGAACGACACAACATGTGGTTCATGCACGATGGAGCTCCTGCACATTTCAGTCGAAGTGTTCGTACGCTTCTCAACAACTGATTCGGTGACCGATGGATTGGTAGAGGCGGACCAATTCCATGGCCTCCACGCTCTCCTGACCTCAACCCTCTCGACTTTCATTAATGGGGGCATTTGAAAGCTCTTGTCTACGCAACCCCGGTAGCAAATGTAGAGACTCTTCGTGCTCATATTGTGGACGGCTGTGATACACCATTCTCCATGGCTGCATCAGCCCATCAGGGATTCCATGCGACGGAGGTTGGATGCATGTATCCTCGCTAACGGAGGACATTTTGAACATTTCCTGTAACAAAGTATTTGAAGTCACGCCGGTAAGTTCGGTTGCTGTGTGTTTCCATTCCATGATTAATGTGATTTGAAGAGAAGTAATAAAATGAGCTCTAACATGGAAAGTAAGCGTTTCCGGACACATGTCCACATAACATATCTTCTTTCTTTGTGTGTGAGGAATGTTTCCTGAAAGTTTGGGCGTACCTTTTTGTAACACCCTGCATATTGCGGTAGGTGACAGACTTAATAGAGCTTTGGACTGTGAGGATTATTCGAACGCTCCAAAAACTCACTTCGTCCTGGTGTGTGGGATAGCTCCCTCTGGCATGAGTCAGTTAACACCCACATTAAAAATTCTCTCCACGTGCCGAAAAATCGATGGCACATTTCGAATCGGCATTAATCTCCACGAAGACGACTTGGTGGGTATTTTCTGTATTCTGTGGACAGACTGTGAATGTAAGTCGAAAGGAAGGAACAGCAAATGTAAGTCGAAAGAAAAATATTAACTTGTGATTAATTAGTAAAAAATCGATTTGAAAAAATAATGGTAGCAGGACTGCTACACTCTGTAGTTAGGAGGAACTGAGTATGAATCTTTCGCAAATGGAAAATTGTGTAACATTTGATCGCCGCGGGGAGAGCCCTTGCCTGGAAAATTCGGCGAAAGGTTATCGAATTCTGGTGATCCGCAGATAAACAGAATCAGGGCCGGCCTTAGCCATCCAGGTGCCCCGGGCGAGTCGTCCAGTTGGCGCCCTTTATTGTATAAATAGCGAACCTGGCAGTGCTTTGCAACACGGTATTTGACTGTTTTCTAGAAATCGTCTTAAGTGGTTAATGGCGTCATCTTATGATCATAACATGGTTTTTTCCATCGTAAATTTGAGTATTTTATTTTTTTAAATGGAAATGAAATCCAAATAATCTGAAAGCTCGCTAAGACGCTCCATGTTGAGTCTTGTGTAGCCTGTGACGTCAGTCCAGCATGCTGCTGTCGCTGCCGTAACAGTCAGTATAGCAGTGATATATATTGTTTGGGCATTCACGTTTTGGGAAATTGTCTAAAAATATTGCGTAGTACTGCACTGTACATCTACAAAAACTCCAGAAAATTGTTTTTGCGTGTTCCAAACAAAGAAAAGATGCGTAAAATGTGGTTGAAACAGGCTCGTATATCCCAAATATTTCTTTTCTTTTCTGAAGCACCCCTGTACTAAAGCGAACAAAACAAAACAAAAATTATTCAAATTGGTCAAGCCATTTCTTTGTTTTGGTGAGACTAAGACACTGTCGTTTGATACAGAATAAACTAGCCACCGTCGTCTGATAGTTCCTTCGTTTGATAGTTTTCTTGTGTAATGAGTTGAAGAGAAATGACGCCCATTTTCATCTTTTTGAAAGTTATTTAGACATACTTGTGAGGGTCCACATATTATAATGCGATCTATATCTCTAGCATTAAGTACTTTTGGCCACGTACCTACATCAGAAACATTGTATTCTTTTATTGCAAGAACGTTGATACTTTCATCGACCACAGATGTCATGTGTTGATTTTGACTTGGAGAAATATCAGAGGATTCATGCAAAGATGTACTGCGCTGGTCAATTTGATCACCTTCAATAGGTGATTGTATATTTTTTGTGTATAATTGTTCACAGTCTGAAGAAATATTTGCTGATACATGGACTTTTGATTCAATATCTGAAGTATTTGCCTTAGAATTTCCTTTAAGGTACTTATAAATATTCATGTGCTTTTTAGTTTCTTCAAGAACTTCTTCTTTTTCAGCTTTTCTTTTCCGATTTTCTGAACCAGAAAGCTTTTTTTTAATCATTTCCTTCTCTTCTGGCATGATTTAATAATTTGACAAATTATTGCTTGGACACTGCTCTATTTCGCGACCACAATATTCGATCTATAACAAATAAAGAAATTCACCTATCAGTAGACGTAACTAGAAAAAAACCTGAACTGAAAGATAAAAATGTTTTTCGCACTTACCATAAAATTAAAATGTTGACACCGTCACGACACTCGTTTCACTCACAATTATTCAGCCACGAAAACATGACCGCTGCCTCCGACTCTTACTGACAATTACTGACATGCGGGTGCAAATCGTAGCGCTGCCAACATATGCAGTCTAACAAACATTGTGTGGCGCTGTATTATTTCAGTACGTTAGGGGAGAATTCTCTATGAATGAAGTGCACGCATTGCATGATCTATTAATTAATGTACATGAGTCATTAAGTCACAAATATTCTATATAAATACATTCGTATTAATTAAATCATAATGTAATGTATATTTCACAGTCTGTATTTTCTTTTATTTGGAGCGACCGGTAGTTTCTGTTGTGAACGAGAGATGGTGCGGCTGCATGGGCTCTTCCTTGTTGCAGTTCTTGAAACAGAGGCGCTTTGGTAGAGCCCGTGCTAGCCCGCGTCAAACATGGATGGTTGCAGACAATACGAAGATTGCATTCAGCATGATTTCTCTTCTGCTACCCCGAATTCATCGCGCATTCGTGAGATTAGTGACGTATGTTGAATGAGACTGAATAATATTTTAGTTTCGCGAAATGGGTGATTATAAATTGTAATTTTTTTTTTTACATGCGTTTAGTACGTGGCGCCCCTTGGGCCCCGGCGCCCTGGGTGACCGCCCGGGTCGCCCCACCCTAAAGCCGGCGCTGAACAGAATTCATTGAGCCAAAAAATTAAAACCATTTATTCTAATGAAACCAAATACTAGTTTTTCAACGATCGTGATAGTTACTGTCTACCGTTTCGCCCGCAATTCCGTTCCGCCCGCAAGCGCCTGTTTCAACAAATAAAATAGTTGTATGTTTGCTGATTGTCATTCTAACAACATTGAGTCAGTATTTCAGTTCTACTTTTTTGCTGCTTGTTTTTTGAGGTTTGTTACGTTTATTTAAAGGGAGGAATACGTTTCCAATATCAATTTGAAACCTCTTCTTATTATTATTATTTCCCTTTCGAATGGCTCTTTAAAGAGCACATTATTTTCCTCGTTCTAGTCTTCACAAAACATCATCGTGTCCATGTGGGTGTATCGTCGTTCTAGCATTCCTGGGTTTCTTATTTTCAGACGCGTTTTTGTTCAAATAAATAGTTCAAATGGCTCTAAGCACTATGGGACTTAACATCTAAGGTCATCAGTGCCCTAGACTTAGAACTACTTAAACCTATCTAACCTAAGGACAGCACACACATCCATTCCCGAAACAGGGTTCGAACCTGCGACCGTAGCAGCAGCGCGGTTCCGGACTGAAGCGCCTAGAACGGCTCAGCCACAGTGGCCGGCGCGTTTTTGTTATTTTCTTGGGCATTAAGAAGTGAGAGTCAATTTTCTTTCTGTATTGCGTTTGTGTAATTGACAGTGTGGGAACAGCGACTTCCTTCAGCACCTTTTGGGTGTCGCCATCCATTTTACGTACTTTTTTGCATCCCGTTCATGATATGGAAGGCTTTCGTAGTTAATCACGAGTCACCCATTCGTGCTATACACCTATCCGTAAATTTACAGATGTCTTCTCCTCTGTCTAAGTGAAACTAATTCTTTCCGTCCGGGAATACAATTCTTTCGAGCTTTTGTTCATCTAGTTACCGCCCAGGATCTCGGGCCAGTATATTTTTCTCTGTATTGTCATTCCATTTTTTCGATGACATTGTCATTCATAGTTAATGATGTCGCATTGACGTAGAGTGATTCTGGGAGAACTACAGTTTCTTAGTGGGACGGTTTGGCTTTGGTGGAAATGATTTCTTGTTGTAAATATCCAAGATGATTTACACAAGTTTTCTATACTAGTTTGTTGCTCATGTTGTCACTGCTGCCGTTGTTTCCTATAGGTTCATCTAACTACTTGAAGTATTGATGGTGATTGCTGCCCTTGAGGGATCCCAGATCTGCTTGTTTGATGGCCATGCACTGCACCTCTTCATAAAAAAATTAGCGGGCCAGTTTTGTCCGCAGTGTCTTATGCTTCTCGGGTGCATGGTAGACCTGATAATTATTGCTAGCTCATCTACTCTTTGTTCCCATTTCAATCTAGCTATTTCTTTGTTCCATATTGTGAGAGATAACCCGTCACCATATCTTGCTCATTGCGACGGGGCGGTAAATAAGAAGTAGTGCGGTTGCAGATGTTCACACGAATGTGCAAATACAAATGTTGGTTAAAATGTTATTGCAAATTTTGGCTCTCACGTAAGTGTCAGGGGATGATTCCCACACTTGGTGCATTAGTACATTGTTCCACACCCGCGCATTTGTTATAGTTTTTTAATTAATTATTCACTCAGACATGAGTACAGTTTATGCTAGGGAACAAAAATTAGGCGATTATTATAGCAAAATCAGTTTTTCACGACACAGTTCAATCACCATTTATTGGCGTTGTCCTTTTCTTTCCCACAATGAAATTAGCACTGGTGAGACGGTTTACAGTTATTACTTTAATAATAATTTGACTCCGAGCTCCCAATAGCAGTAATGTAGACTGCTATAAACGAAAATTACTGAATGAATTCGAACAGAACCACAAGTCTCACTGCCCTCTTTGTTCTAACAGTTTTGGCGCGAAATCACAGTTCGCCACATGTTCACTTACGACGATGTATACCTCGTAAATCGTACTCGCACAAATAATCGTAGCACTTCCAGTTCACCAAATATATGCTTGCACACTTGCACTATTAAACAATACTCTTTGTCGAAATAAATTTGCGCGAAAAAGAATTCTCAAACGACCACATGGGGCACCCTCCAAGCCAACTGACCAACGACTGACCCCTGGCCAAGATGGCCGCTCGCTTATATAGGCTCGCACGTCAACCCCCCCACCCCCCACCCTCCGGTTATGCAAGTACCAATCTCACCAATTAAGGTTACAAATTTTGATACATGCATCCCTCGGCAGAAATAAGTTCACCATCAGAACCGCGCTAAAAAGTACATCTCATTTAGTATTTTACATTAATTTCTAGGATTATTCTATCGCCCGTAAATCAAGTTTTAGTTTCTGCAAAATTTCGCCACTTAGCGCAAATTTGTTTGTTGACAACTGTGCTGCAAAGTTTTAACATAGATCTGCATATAGCACCGTTTTTAGACGTAATTTATAGCGAACTACACATTGCGCTGCTCAAAATCTTCATACCTATAATAATTAATTAATTATGGGCGATAAATGTTAGTAATAATTTGCAAACAATGAAAACTATTGCAAGTTAAGTGTATAGTATAACTTAACTAGTTTAAAATACGTGTGATGCCACCCAAAATATTATTTAGTGCCTTCCTTTACGTCATGAATTTACTATCGAATTTTACAAACGATTTTCCCTCAATCTTTGTTTATTGCTCTTTACGGGCTTAATTATTTATGAATCTTAACATATGACTGCGGCACTCGATCCGCTATGACGAAACGTTTTTAATGAGTGCTCGCTCATCTCTGTAAGTTGTTTTCTACAATTTTTATTAATCTTTCAGTATTCATGATATTAACCGATTTTGAGGTTACTATAACTGTTGCGTCTCGTGACTTGAAATAAAGATCGATCTTTCAGAAGGTGCGTATTGCTGGCCACAATCCACTGCTCCATCGCTCTTCACCGTAAGTTACATAGTTCTCGCGTAATGCGCGAAAAACCAAACAATACCCCAAGCTGCAAGCCTCGTGGTCGCCCTACGGCAGAGACATCACACCGACCGTTGCAAATCTCGCGAGGGCGCGCAACGCGCTTCCGCGAATCGCGCACCATGCAGGCGCTCGTTCTCCACAAAGCAATCCTTGCTTACTAGACCTATTCATCTAGTAATGGGGTTTGTACCGTCACATCATGTTTTTATTTTAAAAAAATTCGGAGATCTCGGGCATAAATTTTACTTGTTTGTTTTCGTTAAAGTCTATTGAATTAAGTTACTTGCACTATATTCATATAGCACATTAAAAAGGGTGTCGTAGTCAGCATTCTTTTCAAAATTTACAAACATGAGCACTTTGTGAGTTTACTGACTGTGTTGTTGAATTGCCTTGAGTTTCAAGATCTGTTGTGCATGGTATCGGCCTGTTTCGAAGCCCACCTGTCTTTACATTATGCAACTGCGGTCTTTCGACTTATTATTATTATTATTATTATTAGGTGTATTTTTAAGGTACCTTTTAAAATAAAATAAAAAACGAAGCCATATTACAGCTTTATTGTTACATGAAAGCTTGGATCTTAATCTACTTTTAAACATAAGTACCATCCTTCATTAAGGAACTTAACGTCTCGTATTACCAGCTTTTGAATCCATCCTCATAGAAAACTGCCGCCTGATTTATTATTTTTTAACTAGTCCTGTACTGTCGCTTTGAATCGTATTCCTAGTGAGTCTCATGTACCCATTTAACTGAAAACTCCTCACTTGGGTCAGTTGTCGAGCGCAAGTGCTGTATACAAACGTATAAGGAAGAGCGAGTACACGAGTTTGCAAGTAAAAAGAGGATTCTCGGCACGTGTACTTATCTTCCGTGCTAAGCGGCGACTAGCCTTATTCGATTTCGTCCAAAGTTGTGGTATACGCAGTGCTCGCCAGAAATGAGAGTGACTAGGAGCTCCAGATCACCATCCGTTTAGAAGAAACAACATTTTTGGTGCGGGTCGGGCATGTCATGAGCCATTTGTGTTAGCGTAGCTTACACACACGGCTGGCGCAGCGGAAAAGAGTAAAGAACGCTAATTGAAGGGTTGTGAGATCGAGCATCTCTGCGGAATTTTTTCGTTTCAATTTTTACGTTTATTACGTTGCAGATAAACGGAAATAATGCTCAGTGTATTGTGTTTGTTAATTTCATAAAGTACATGAAAAGGAGATGCAAAACAATAATTGAAATTGCAAATAAATTTTGCAAGAAAGGCTTCCTGGTGCAAGTAAAACGACCCATCGGACGTAGGGGGCAACGCAACGGAGCTGATTCTTTGCCTGCAAAAGAGTACAGACTCTTTTAAATCAGGGATTCAAGAAACGGTGAACTAGTGGGCGGCAAAGTACAGAAATGACGTCGTTACTTCATAAAAATCTCGAAAATTACAACAGTCGTATACAAAAAAAAATTGAGTGATGTTATGAAAGATCTACGCGCAGGAGACCTAATTCCTTCTGTTAATTGACTAGAGGGACGGATAGACAAATCAACAATTATACAGAGAGGTTTTTCAAGATGAAGAAAGTTTGCCATTGTGGAGTATTTAAGGCGAATCCCCCAAATCGCTAGTGCATCCCTGCGATGCCTGCTTCTATAGTCATGTAAAGAATTTGATCAAAAAGCTTCAAAACTACTCTTATCTCGTTGTGGGTGACAAAGAAATCACATCCGTAGAAGACTGCATCAAAACACATTCCAATGTCCATAACCAGATATCTTCTCCGGAATTTGGCGAACTGAATCGATGCACGCCGTTTGCTGCCAAACTGTACGATGTGTGAGAAACTTTCATGAATGTAAATAGAATTTGTTTTGGTATACAATAAAGTAATCATGTAATTGTTAAAATACGACGATTATAACGCGTACAAGATGCCGAGAAAATTACTGCTCCCCTGTTTTCACGATGAGTATCACCCCAGCACCTATAAATCATGAACTGTATAATAATGAAGATATCTAATTTCATATACGAAGTTCTCTTACACTCCTTACAGTCCCTTTTTGGAAATGTATTTGCAATCTAAACCTCCTTTGCCATTTTTTTCATAACTTTTATGATCATATTAATAATTAAAATATTTTGAATGTTATTACAGTGTATTTGCAGTGGATGTATCATAGAAACTGAAGTTAAAAAAAGAAGAAAGAAATTCTTTAGAGAGACTTGACCTAAAGGTTACCCAGGATGTATACGCTGCGGGACAATCGAGAAATACGGTAAAAAACTGGGAATTTTTTCATCTGGGAGAAATCCGGGAAAAACTTGGTAATTTTTTAGAATTCCCGGATTAGTTTTCAGTTAATTTCTTGTAATGTTGACTGTTAAGAACTGATACTATAACAAAGATTTTTACTTTAGCCCGCTACCGCAGATTCATACTGCAACAATAAAACATAGACGAGAGACTAACACCAAAATAGCACTTCAGTTGCAAAACAAATGTGCCATTTACAACAACAAAATGCACTGTACACACAAGCTCTGCCGACATTAGAATGTGTCAAAGACTATGTAATACTTCGTAACAACAAACTGCTTTCGATGCGTCTTTTAGTAGGCTCCGTTTTGATGAGCGTGACGTCATAACTTTCATCTCTAATAGCTCGCTGGAAAAATTTGCGAATGGTGGCTTGAGGAGCGGTATTTTCAAATTAAATTTCCTTTTATGCAAGATGAATTACGTTATGCGTGAGAATGTGCGACGAATTTCTTAAATCACAGAGCGTTACTCTCACTCAAAACTTAACACTGAGAACGAGCCACATACAAAAATTTCGGGCCCAGAAGACAAGCCATTTATGCTATTATTTAGAATTTTAGTGGGAGATTTGTGTTTGGTACAAGTTTCAAGGTTAATTTTTCATATTTATCTTCGTTTTTTCATTAATTACAAATTATGCAATAACGATGGCAAAAATATAAGTATCCTCCAAAAAAATTGCGAAATGAGTTCCTCAACGTAATTGAAATCTCTGTGGATAAATCGAATTTTTCGACGGAACATATATTCAGGCAGATAATCGACGAAATATTTGGTACACAGTAGTGAAATGTGTGATCGTGCTTGTCAGAAATATTCAGCTGCTGCAATTTAAGCTGTGCTTTTAGGATCCTGGCTAACAACACTCTCGGAAAAAAACAGCAAAAGATTTTTGGCAGTCAATGTTATATGTGAAAGTTAAGCTTTCCTTATAGCTATACTGTACGTATATTAATTTAAACCAAGCTATACTGTACGTATGTTAATCTAAACCATGAACTGTTCCTATTTGTGTGTTCGCGCTACTTAACAGTGATGTTGCTGTTGGCTGACTACGTCATGTGTATTGCTGTCATTGGCCGGCGAGATCACGTGACATGAGCTATGATTGGCTTACAAAAGCACGTCCCAATCTCGATTTCAGTGCTTGGGAAAGTAACATGCTGTATTTGGTGCAACTCGTGTTTATACTTTCGTAATACGGAAATATGCAGTACAAATGTTACCGTGGATGCGTGTTGTTTTTTGCTGGGTTTCGCTTCCTAAAGTTTCGAGTAGCTCTATGCTCGTATGTGAAACCTTCACCATTCAGAGGACTGATAAGTTTTGCAGCTCCAAGGGAAAGTATATTGTCACTTAACACGGAAAAAATGGAGCTTCACCCGGGAAAAAGTTCATTTTTTACCGGGAAATCCGGGAATTTTTTTTTCTTGTACGTATGCACTGATATCCGAAACATTATGACCACTGCATACCACGAGGTTGGATGCCGCCTGGTGGCGCTGAGAGCACGTAACGGGGCAAGAGAAGTATGTGAACGGAGCAGAGGCGAATGGGGAATCATTCTAGCGACGATAAGTGGCTCTGATGCGGAAATCCGCTGACTTCAGCGACTTTGACAAAAGCCAGATTGTTGTGGCCCAGTGCCTGGGAGAAGCATCTCCGAAACGGCGAAGGTGGTCGGCTGTTCGCGTGTTACTTTCGTATTCACGGAAAGTGGTTGTAGAATGCTGAAACCACGAGTAGGAGACAAGAAGTTGGACGTCCATACCTCGTCACAGCACATAGGAATCGGAGGCTTGTCCGCTCTCTGAAGCAGGGTAGGCGGCGATTTGTGGCAGATCTGACGACAGAGTACAGCGCTGGCGCAGGCACAAGCGTTTTGGATCGCACATTGTTGTGTTCCGCAGCAGAGGACCCGTACGTGATCCCATGTTGACCCAACAACATCGCATCAGTTATGAGTATAGTGGGTACGCGATCATAGAGATTGGACAGCGGATCAATGGAATCGCGCCTAGTCGGATAAATCCCGTTTGTTGTTAAACCAGGTCGATGGTCGTGTCAAGATTTGCCGTCTTAGGCGAACGGCAGCTCGAAACATGCAGCGCGCCACGGACGAAGGCCGGTGGGAGCAGTGTTGTGTTATGGGCGACAGTCACCTGGGCTTCCATTGGACCTGCGGTAATAATCAAAGGCACCATGACAGCTGAGGACTACGTGAACCACCTGTAACCCTGTATGCTTGATGTCTTCCTCAACATCGACAGCATTTACCAGCAGGATAACTGTGCGTGTCACAAGGCCAGAATCGTGCTGCAATGGTTTGAGTAGCCTGTTGGTGAACTCACGTTGATGTCTTGGTTATCAAATTCGGCTTATCTGAATCCGATGGAACCCAGCTGGCTGGCCATTGTGGCCGAGTGGTTCTAGGCGCTTCAGTCTGGAAAAGCGCGACCGCTAAGGTCGTAGGTTCGAATCCTGCCTCAGGCATGGATGTGTGTGATGCCCTTAGGTTAGTTATGTTTAAGTAGTTCTAAGTTCTAGGGGACTGATGACCTTAGATGTTGAGTCCCAAAGTGCTCAGAGCCATTTTTTGTACCCAGCTGGGACACTATCGGGCCAACTCACAAACTGCCCGTACATTAGGGGAAGTGTGTGACATATGCATAGGAACCTGATGCCACAAACGTCTAGAAATATGTTAAATACTTGTTGAATCCATGGCACACAGAATCACTGCTGAATTGCGTTCCAGAGGTGCACCAACACGCTTTCAAGTAGGTGGTCATAATGTTTTGGCTCATCGGTGTATACGTTCTGTTACCGTTCTTTACTCTTTCCGCTGCGCCAAGCTCTGCCTGGAAACCATGGTACCATAAATGGCTCATGCCTCGACCAATCCGCGCCCAAAATGCTGTTTTCTTTCCCTAAACGCTTGGCCATCTGGATCTCTCGCTTCTGACCCTTTCATTTAGGGCCAAGACCTACATATATAATAAATTTGGACGAAATTGTAGTAACAAGTTGATCCCCTGGTAAGAGAAATCGAGTACACGGGTAGGAAGAAACCGCAACACCCATTCTCTCAGTTGGCACATTCCTGAAACTGGAGCGGGAAGGCGTCTCCGTTTCTAATGTATGCAACCCCCAAAATTAGTCGAGCTCTGTTTGTTCCTGATCTCTAATCAGGATGCTTCCAAGGCAGCTCCTCGTATCGAATACGAAACAAGCTAGTTGACAGTATTAGACAGGTGTTCGTGTCGCTTTTGTGGAAGCTTTGCCTGGGTCTTTTATCGAGTAACGGGCTTGTAGTTAATATGCACAGAGAGCAGCAGAGGTTAGAGAGCATTGGCCGGAGGGGGAGAGAGTCCTTGGGATCGGGGGCCAGGCAGGAGCCGTGGCCCAGTGCGCTATCGACACGGTTGGCGTGCGGCGAGCAGCGTGTAGCCGGCGGGTGGCGGCGCGCGCAGCCGTATTGATCGCGGGCGCAGCTATTGACTTAGGTCAGCCGCCGCTGCGAGCAGGGGGCTCGCCCCGAGACCGGCCAGTCCCGGCTACTAGGCCCGCCCAGCGTCATCTCCTGCCAGCAGCGCCGGCGCGACCGCAACCAGCCGAGCACAGGCGAGCCGCGCGCTGCAGCCATGAGCGGCCCACAGGCGGCGTAGCCCCCGGTCAGTAGCGCCCGCTCGCCGCTGCTACGACGCTTACCACACGACATGGTAACTACCGACCGCCACCAGTTGCACCCACTTCTCACTATTCCTAACCACCTGCCGTTTGCTGCGGCCCGTCTTGTAAACACTGGCTTCCAAGTACAAGCTATTTATGGAAGACTTGCAAACGACGCCTCTCGCGGCGTGTCAAACCAAGTAGAAGCCTTTCGAGTTTCTTGCTGCGTCATTCCCGGTGTACTCGCGTCGTTCCATGTTCTCTCGTCCCATCTTGTGGCAAAGTGCCTGAGTGTCGTAATCCGTCTAGTAATATATTCATCACTGGCGGTGTAGATTAAATCCTCGCAGCAGCCGTTCCGTAATCATTAAACCGTCTCCCGGCCCTGTGTTTACGCGGCTGGCAGCTCGCACCATTGTCCCAAGAAATGCAGTACATTCTCACTTATTGGGAGCAGTAACATTCTGCATTCGTGAGGCAACTATTAAGGGGGATACGAGCTGACGGCCACGTAAACACAGGGGCGTGAGCGTGTTAAGTGATTATTGAGCTGCCATTTCTGGTATTTAATCTGCGCTGCCGCCGATGACTATATAACCAGACGGACTAAGAGACTCCGCCACAAGATGGAAGGAGAGAACATGCCTTCTAAAACGATGCGGATTCACTGGGGATTGATAGCGCCATGTAGAAGAGTTTATTGTTCTGGAAAACGTCGCTATTGTACGTTTCGAATAATAGCCTAATCACTGGGGATCCACTTATCGAAGGACCTTCACTGCGACGTCGACAAGAGAAGAACGCCAATCTGTGGCAGCTACATTCCGTTCTTAATACAAATTTGCGGAGTGGAATCAGAATAGCAGAAGATTATATATGTTTTTTTTTGTTTTTTTTTTTTTGTTTTTTTTTTTTTTTTTACTTGTAGTATCTTGTAAATTTTAAGGATTTCTTTTGTATATGTCCTCACAGTGAAGTAACTTCCTCATGTATGAAACAGGATGGTTTCCTCACTCTGCAGTGGAGATTTTACTGTTTTGAAGCTTCCTGATAGGTTAACACTGTGTGTCAGACCAGGACTCGACCACAGATCCTTTCATTTCGCAGGCAATGCTTTTATCGACTGAACTATCCACGCAAGACTCACGACCCGATCTCACTCTTGGCTTCCGCCACTGCCTCTCTCGCAGCTTGCAAATTTCACAGGAACTCTCCATCATACCTTACGGGACCAGCACTCCTGGAAGAAGCGGTACTGCGGATAAATGGTTTAGCCACAGCCTGCAGGATTGTTTCCAAAATTAATTTTCCCTCAGCAGCGGAGTTTGCGCTATTTTCAAACTTCTGACAAATCACTGCTGGCGACGGGACGGGGGGTCTCAAACACAGAATTTCGCACCGATCCCGGTTGGAGAACCTCTCAGGCACACGATCTAACAGGAACTTTCATATACAACAGGAGTCAGAAAAGTTCACGGGTACCTGTAAGCTCAAAAATTCTCCAAACATTCTTCTGTCTTTTTTCCGTTTTCGTGACCCTTAACCCTATCCCATATCTTCACAGGGTGGGCCAAGATGCCCATCCTGTCGCCATCCCCTTACTCTCCGGGACGCAATTAGTGAATTAGTGTATCCTACTTGTTTGCGTCTTTGCGTCTAGTGTTATTAAATGTGAAACTGCGCGAACGTTTTCGAAATGTTTGCGAATCGTGTAACTGAGTCGGAACGTGGGTACCAGCTCCGTAGTCACCAAGTCGGATGTGGGAAACCGCCTAAAAACCACATCGAGACTGGCCGACACATAGCTAACCCGCCGGGCGGATTCGTTCCGGAGCCTCTCGCCTCCCCGACTTCCAGAAATGACAGGCTACGTGCGAGGTTATCCGGGAGGGTTGTATATATTCTTCTATAATACTAAATGTCTTCCAACACAACATTGCAATTCTCCACTAAAATCTGTTGTAATTCCCACAGATACTGTAGTGTTGGCGTCGCACTGAAGGTGCTTCGATAACATCAGAAGTTCTGATGATGGAACTTTCTTCGATGTTTACATTGGTCAAGCAGAAACGCTAATGAAAAGACAGTACAATGACTTCATTATTGAATTTCTTATTAATTTTACTGTCTCTGTTTTCCCAAGAATAGCTATCGTGTTTACCATGTAAAGAGATATTCCTGTCTTGAGTATGATACGGGCTGTTGATCGCCAGTCTGCGAATGTGGTCTGGGCTGAGGTGGCATAGTTGTTTAAGGCACCGGAATAGAATTCTGGAGGTTTCAGCTTCAAACACCCGGCCGGCTACCCAGCTTTAGAATCTCAGTATTGTTCCAAAACTACTTGAGGTGAATATTGGGATGCTGGTTTCGAAAAGGACACAGCTGATTCGTTTCCCATCCGTGTCCGATCCTAGCTAGTACTCTGTCACTTATGGCATCGTCCATGACTGGACACTAAAACTTCATGTACCATTTTTTTTTTTTTTTTTTTTTTATGTTTTCGAATTAGTCGCGTACTCTGTATAAGTGTGGACCACTATTACTTGACACCAGGCGGTCGGTCAAAAACTGGAGTGAGTAAATTAATTATATGCAACTGGTGTTGATTGGAGTTTGTTTACATGAGTAAAATAACTACTAAGTCATGATGTACAAAATAATACCATTATGACCTTGGTGTGGAACCTTCCAGACTTCTGGGTCGTCATCCTCGGCCATTTTTTCAGGCATCTAAAATTATATTAAAAAGACTTCTTACGTTATAATGGAAACTCACTCTGCTGGTTGTCTTTTCTTATTTGTTTTCCTGGATTTACGAGGCAAATAGAGTGCAAGAATAATCTGTTCCGGTATATAACTGTGTGTCAGAGTAGTTCATCAGTATGAAAATAGTGATACTTTCTGCCCGCATCTCGTGGTCGTGCGGTAGCGTTCTCGCTTCCCACGTCCGGGTTCCCGGGTTCGATTCCCGGCGGGGTCAGGGATTTTCTCTGCCTCGTGATGGCTGGGTGTTGTGTGCTGTCCTTAGGTTAGTTAGGTTTAAGTAGTTCTAAGTTCTAGGGAAATGATGACCATAGATGTTAAGTCCCATAGTGCTCAGAGCCATTTTGAGTGATACTTTCTCCACTCTTCACGGATTCCTGTTCTTATTGACCCTAGCCAGCAGCGTAGCTTTGAAATTATTAGAGCTAGGCTTGGCACTTGGGTGAAAGTAAAAAATGAAACGATCACTGAGCATTGTTTAACAAAGTCATCTTTATACCAAGTAAACGACAACAGATCTGTCTGTTTGCAGATAACGTAGCTTTCGCCAGTATTTAATGTCTGCCTGGTGTAGAAAAAAATACTTTTATGAACTTCTGCGGACGATATCTATACCCGCAGATATAATTTGCAAGCCAGTGTTTATTGCTTGGTAGAGAGCACTTAATATACAGATTGGCTTGCAAGCGCCGATAGGAGAGGGGGGTGGGGGAAGTGACTCTATAAACCCCCGTTCGCTCTCTAATCACTCTGGCGTTAATCGTATGGTCCCTGTGCTGGATATTCAATTGGGACGTGCTGCTGGTCCTACCTAATAATGGTCTATGTATATTTGAGAACGTTAGCGGTTGTGTCAGACACGTCTGATGTATTTTAATTTGTGTAGAACATTTGGCGTTCAGCAAGATGTGCTGGGTTCTGTCATTCATTCATTCATTCATTCATTCACGTAGTCCAAAGTATGTTTGAGAAGGTAATCCGAATGATCAAGTCGTGATTATCAGCCGACATTGCGTTAGTGTGGCTAACGCTTTTCAAAAACCATCAAGCGTTTGATGTTTTACTCCGCCAAAATTAAATTAAAACTCTAATAAATCACTTATGTTTAAAAGGCAAGACAAATGTTAATCATTTGTCCGCGTGTACAATTATTAAGTAGTTTCGCCTCTTACAACGTAAAACTTCCACAATACCGTGAATTTCCGGACGCCTTTCTTTTTGGATGTTCATGCCCAGAGACAGTAATGTACCACGTTTATTGGCTGTGCTATTTTCCGCAGAAATATTTTGTGAATAAAATAGTCTAGATCGCTTAATATATTTCTGTATTTAGAACGTCTTTGCTGCCACTGCCATCATCGATTTAAAACTTAGAACTTCTAAAACAATACCCCGCGTAGATGTAGGTTTTATTGAGACACTAAATGGTTTATTAATTTTAAGTTTTGGTGTGATGATGAAGTTAACCGAAACGATGTTATAAATAAAGAAATATACTGAGCGATCTACACTGATATTCTTAAAATATTTGCCTCTATACTTATTAGCATCCTGTAAGACGTCCTCAGCCCAGATGCCAAATGTGTCCACTCTGCACACACTCAGAAACATATAAATGTGTTTAATGTACTGTCTGGTTGTTGGGACATCTAAATATTGTCGCAGACAAGTGTGTACGATAAAAGTTCAGTTTTATTATTTATACAGTTTTCCGTTTAGTCAGTGATGTGAGGAAGCGGTAGAACTGGTAGCAACATATCCGCCATCGACGTAACTGCTGGTAGTTCTGGGCTCTTAAAGTTCAGTTTAGGCCGACGGCGAAATTTGTCTTCCCTGCCGCTACTCAATTCTCATTCAATGCCTATGTCGTACTGAAAATGCTGGAAAACGCAGCACCGTGCTTGCGTTCTACATTTTCTGCGTAGAAACGCGAATTACTTGTCTTTAACACTTGCAGTATTTCTGGCAAATATATAAAAAGGTTCCGCTGTATGTTGTGGTTCAGGGAGATCTGATATCTCTCTCTCTCTCTCTCTCTCTCCAGCTTCCTTCCCCTCCCCCCTTTTCCTGTTGCCCCACTTCGTACTCCCTTCCCTTCACCCCTCCCTTCTCAGTATCTGCGTCTCCCCACCCATCCTCCATGCCCCCTCTTCCCCCTCCTTCCCCTCCTCCCCCCCATCCGTTCCTCACCCCTATCTGTCACTCCTCTTGCCCTCTCTCTCTCATACACCCTCCCTCCCCGCTCTTTCTCCATTTTCATTTGCTAAAAGTGCAACATTCCGCTAGCAAAATTTTTACTTAAAAAAATCTTAGAGGCGATCAAAAAGTTTCAGTTCAGTTTCCGTTCAAAGGCCGCACAGTCCAGAATCTGTATTCGAATAATGCAAAATCGCTCTGACCATTGAGGCAATCATCCTAACAATGTACTAGCTTGGAACTATCCGTTTGGTAAAACATCGTGTCCTGCTACGTAAAGAAATACGTAACTTCGTACTGCACGTCCTCGTCCGACAGGAATCGTCGACCCTTCAAGGCCTGTTTTAAGGACAGAAGGCGTGAGAATCGCTTTGGGAGAGATTAGAACCATAGGTTGGGTGCTCGACTGCCTCCCACTCCAGTTAGCGTTAACTCTGCGTTACGACGGGCACATGCCTTTGTCCTTCGGCAGCCAAGAAAAGAATATCAGCACGTGTCGCCATAATTCTAGTTTCCACATTTACTGCAAGTACGACGGAAAGGCACGAATGCCATTCTAACCGCTTGCCTGCACGTCGGTGCTTATATATCCGCACCCGAGTTGCGCCACGTTGCATATAAGCTGCAGCAACGCCCGATACGGAAACTTTTTGATCGCCCTTTATAATTAAGGCTTCATGAGTTGAAAAAATACACTTGATGAAGTACCATGTAAGTACACCGAACAAAATATTTGTCATTCAAGTAGACGACATGCTAATACATGTTAACACCGCCTCCAGCCTTGGCTCAGTTCGGCGAGGAAGAGAAATCCAAGTTTCTTCCCGCGTGTCTTCTCCAGATGAAACCATTCATTGACGTCCAGACCCCGTAGGGGTACGATCTTGCGGAGATATTAATTGGTACGTTTCACTCGCTGTTCCAAATACACTACTGGCCATTAAAATTGCTACACCACGAAGATGACGTGCTACAGACGTGAAATTTAACCGACAGAAAGAAGATGCTGTGATATGCAAATTATTATCTTTTCAGAGCATTCACACAAGGTTGGCGCCGGTGGCGACACCTACAACGTGCTGACATGAGGAAAGTTTCCAACCGATTTCTCATACACAAACAGCAGTTGACCGGCGTTGCCTGGTGAAACGTTGTTGTGATGCCTCGTGTAAGGAGGAGAAATGCGTACCATCACGTTTCCGACTTTGATAAAGGTCGGATTGTGGCCTATCGCGATTGCGGTTTATCGAATCGCGACATTCCTGCTCGCGTTGGTTGGGATCCAATGACCGTATCACTAGCAGTCGAGATGACAGGCATCTTATCCGCATGGCTGTGACGGATCGTGCAGCCACGTCTCGATCCCTGTGTCAACAGATGGGGACGTTTGCAAGACAACAACCATCTGCACCAACAGTTCGATGACTTTTGCAGCAGCATGGACTATCAGCTCGGAGACCATGGCTGCGGTTACCCTTGACGCTGCATCACAGACAGGAGCACTCAACGACGAACCTGGGTGCACGAATGGCAAAACGTCATTTTTTCGGATGAATCCAGGTTCTGTTTACAGCATCATGATAGTCGCATCCGTGTTTGGCGACATCGCGGTGAACGCACATTGGAAGCGTGTATTCGTCATCGCCACACTGGCGTATCACCCGGAGTGATGGCATGGGGTGCCATTGGTTACACGTCTCGCACACCTCTTGTTCACATTGACGGCACTTTGAACTTTGGACGTTACATTTCATGTGTTACGACCTGTGGCTCTACCATTCATTCGATCCCTGCGAAATCCTACATTTCAGCAGGATAATGCACGACCGCATGTTGCAGTCCCTGTACTGACCTTTCTAGATACAGAAAATGTTCGACTGCTGCCCTGGCCAGCACATTCTCCAGATCTCTCACCAATTGAAAACGTCTGGTCATTGGTGGGCGAGCAACTGGCTCGTCACAATACGCCAGTAGCTACTCTTGATGAACCGTAGTATCGTGTTGAAGCTGCATGGGCAGCTGTACCTGTATACGCCATCCAAGCTCTGTTTGACTCAATGCCCAGGCGTATCAAGGCCGTTATTACGGCCAGAGGTGGTTGCTCTGGGTACTGATTTCTGAGGATCTATGCACCCAAATTGCGTGAAAATGTAATCACATGTCAGTTCTAGTATTATATATTTGTCGAATGAATACCCATTTATCATCTGCATTTCTTCGTGGTGTAGCAATTTTAATGGCCAGTAGTGTAGTTGCAGACGTGTTCTGCTCCATTAAGATCGGGTGATTGAGTAGACTAGTCGAGGAGCAATGCGTCGGACCAGGAATGTAAGCGTGCAGCCCTGTGAAACCTGGTCCTGTCATCTTACAAGTGAGGAATGTGCATAGCGTACTCAATCGAGGATTTAGGACAAAGGGCAACACTTGTTTACCGAGAATGTTGAAATAAACATCCTGGTTCATGTTCTCGGTTACCCGAATTATCAGGCGCTATTCGAGAAAGGAACACGGGTGAAATGGTGTGAAAGTGGCTCTGTGGGCCCTCCGGCAAAAAGTTAACTTTGAATTGCAAAGTAATTATGTAAATGAAGTTTTCATCATTCCTTTCGTAATATCTATGTGATGAAATTCGCATCACATATCGTATAATTATACAGTCATAATCTCCCTCAACTGTAAATTTCGTAATGATAAACTTTCAGATGAATTTGGTTGGTTATTCTGGATCGTGCTACAGTGTTTTCCATTCGACATGGAAAGAAAAGTTCCTGCCCATTATGCAAAGCGATCCATGAGCAAATAGTGTTTAAAAAACAAACAAAAAAACAAAAAAATACAAAAAAAGGTTGATTCGTTCAATATGTGGTGACCACCACAAAACATCTTACTGTCACCTCCGTATTTGTTAGTTACTAATCGAGGACTTCACAGGATGTGGGGCCGTGATGTTATCCCTGCGTCTGGGTACGATTGCCCACTATCGATGTCGCATCGAGGAGATAGTGGACGAAAAGCGAACGAAGGGTGGCGGTTTCAGGGGCAGAGGGGGAAAAAATGATAAGGCAAGCGCCAAGGGGAAAGAAACCAGTGCGATAGTCTGTTCGGGTGGTAACAACAGTAGCGGTTTCTTGCTATCTGCGACAGATCATGCAAGGGTAAGGTGATTGTTAGTTGTGTGTGTCGTGCAATGCTCGGTATCGGTATCATCGCTTAGGTCGTCATAAAGAGTGTCAGTCCTTTCGAGGAGGGGTATTGCTGGGCTGGGCACGTGCGATATCTCTTAGACCAGTTCCTGCATCTGTACCTCTAGCATTTCAAGGTTGTTATATAAGTGGTAGATAAACCGTAAAAAAATTGGAGTTCGTTAAATATTGCCGCCTCATATCTACAGTGTTCGAGAAGGTCTGTCCTCTTTTACTCCGGCGCAGACTGTTAGCTAACACTACAGGATTGGCAGTTGATGAAGGCGATTTGGAAAAGAATCCGTTTAACCACTGCACAAATCAACGTTGTGCAGTGAGCTTATTTCACCCTGGCGGAGATTATTGTATATCCCGAACTGGTTAAATTTAGTTCATATTCCGTTACGAACTTCAGTTTCATGTGTGTGTTGAGGAGCAGGTGTTGTAAAAACAATCGGATGCAATTTACATGAGGGGTGTCCAATTTATCAAAGACAAACAAAATATCCTATACGGTTAAGATACCACAGTAAGCTTTTCCACCCGTTTCGCAAACCTTCTTACTTACCGAGACATTCAGGTAAATGTTTTACTTCAGTAGCGTCAGATCATATAGTTTTTCACAGCGTACACGAGCTGTTTGACAGTTATACCCTGACGTAACGCTTATTGGCAGTTACAATGAAAATTCGATCACAATAACTTGGCCGTGTGCCACACGTGAAAGTCAAAGTTGAAACGGAGCTATAACTATTCAGTCAACCATGTAAGTACCATTAATTAATACAATGGGACGACAGAAGTCATGGGATAGCGTTATGTACATTTACAGATAGCGATAGTATCGCGTACGCAAGCAGTAAAAGGGCAGTGCATTGGCGGAGCTGTCATGTGATTAGGGAATTCAATACTCCGAATCCATAGTGTCCAGAGTATACCGAGAACACCAATTCTCAGGCATTGCCTCTCACCACTGACAACGCAGTGGCGGACGGCCTTCATTTAGCGACCGATAGCAGCGGCGTCTGCATAGAGCTTTCAGTTCTGACAGACAAGGGTTACTTCTTCAAATAACCGCAGAAATCAATAAGCGACATAAGACGGACGTATCCGTTAGGACAGTGCGGCGAAATTTGGCGTTAATGGGCCATGGCAGCAGACTATGGGCGCGATTGCCTTTGCTAACAGCACGTCATCGCCCGCAGCGCCTCTGTTGGGTTCGTAACCACATCGGTTGGACACGAGACAACTGGAAAACCGTGTCCTGGTCAGATGAGTGCCGATTTCAGTTGGTAAGAGCTGATACTAGGGCTCGAGTTTGGCGCAGACCCCACGAAGCCGTGGACCCAAGTTGTCAACCAGGTACTGTGCGGGCTGGCGGTGGCTCCATAATGGTGTGGGCTGTGTTTACATGGAATGCACTGGGTCCTGTAGTCCAGCTGAACCGATTACTGACTGGAAATAGTTATGTTCGGCTACTTGGAGACCATTTGCAGCCTTTCACGGATTTCATTTTCCCAAACAACTATGCAATTTTTATGGATGACAGTGCGCCACATCACCGGGCCACAGTTGTTCACGATTGATTAGAAGAACGTTCTGAACAATTCGAGCTAATTATGTAGTCACCCAGACCGCCCGAGATGAATCCCATCAAACATTTATGGGATATAATCGAGAGGTCAATTCGTGTACAGAATTCTGCACCGCAAATAATTTGTATTTGTTGACGGCTGCAGAGACGTCGCAAATCGAACATGAAAAGAGAGAGAGAAAGTACATGATGATATTGAATAAATAACCCAGAACGTAAAAAAAACATGAAAAATCTTAATCGTCGTGGGGGGTGGAATGTGGTTCTAGGAGAAGGGACAGAAGAAAGGGGTATGGGACAATATGGGCTTGGTACTTGGAATGAGAGAGGAGAAAGATTGACTTCTGCAATAAATTTCAGCTAGTAATAACGAGTACTCTGTTCAAAAATCACAAGAGAAGGTGTATACTTGGAAAAGACCGGATGGCATCATGGTCTTAAGACGTACCCAGGAGCAGTTATCAAATCAAAATTTCGTAGTGATGAGGAGTAGGCTGAAGTTTAATAGAGCCAGGAAGAATCAATGCGCAAAGAAGTGGGATACGGAAGCACTAACGCGTAGTTGTCTGAGGCTGTAGATGCTGCGACAAGGAATAGCTCTGTAGGCATTTCAGTGGAAGAGGAGTGAGTATATGTAAAAGAGGATTCACAGAAATTGGAAAGAAACGCATAGGTACAAAGAAGGTAACAGCCAAGAAACCAGTGGAAACTGAAGAAGTACTTCTGTTAATCGATGAAAGAAGGAAGTACAAAAATGTTCAGGGAGGTTCAGGAATACAGAAATACAACTCACTTAGGAATGAATTAAATAGGAAGTGCAGGGAAGCTGAGGCAAAATTAATGACAGCGTGAAAAATGTGAAGAAATCGAAAAACAAATGCCTGTCGGAAGGACTGGCTCAGCATACATAAAAGTCCAAACAACCTTCGGAGAAATTACAAGAAAAAGTGGTAAAATTAAGAGTGCAATGGGAATTCCACTGTTAAATACAGAGGAGAGAGCGAATAGGTGGAAAGACTACATTGAAGGCCTCTGTAAAGGAGAAGACTTCTCTGACGACGTGAAAGAAGAAGAAACAAAAGTCGACACAAAAGTGATTGGGGATCGAGTATTAGAGGCAGGATTTAAAACATCTTTGGAAGGCTTAAGATCGGATAAGACAGAAGGGACAGGTAATATCCCATCACAGTTTCTAAATTCACTGGGGAAAGTGCGAACAAAACGACTATTCACGTTGGTATGTAGGATGTATGAATCTGGCGATATACCCTCTGACTTTCGGAAAAGCATCATCCACACAATTCCGAAGATTACAAGAACCGACAAGTGCGAGAATTATCACACAATCAGCTTAACTGCTCATGCATCCAAGCTGCTGACGAGAATAACATACGGAAGGATGGAAAAGAAAACTGAGAACGTGTACGATGACTATCGGTACGGCTTTAGGAAAGGTAAAGAGAGCAGGAAGACAGTTGTGACATTGCGATTGATAACGGAAGCAAGACTGAAGAAAAATCAAGTCACGTTCATTGCGTCTGTAGACCTGGAAAAAGCGTTCGACAATGTCAATTGGTGTAAGATTTTCGAACTTCTGAGATAGTTAGGGGGTAAGGTATGGGGAAAGACGAATAATATGTAATATGTACAAGAGCCAAGAGGGAACAATTAGAGTGGAAGACCAAGATTTGAAATGGTGTAAGGCAGGGATGTAGTCTTTCGCTCCTTCCGTTTAACCTATACATCGAAGAAGCAGTGACGGAAATAAAAGATAGGTTCAAGAGTGGGATTAAGATTCATTGATGGCATAACTGTCTTCAGTGAAAGTGAAGACAAAGTACAGGATCTGAGGACTGGAACGAAGAGTCTTGTGAGTACAGAATGTGGATTGAAAGTAAATTGATGAAAGCCGAAAGTAATGAGAAGTAGCAGAAATGACACATCGAGAACGTAACGTCCGGACTGATGATTATGTGGTACATGAAATAAAGGAATTGTGTTACCTAGGTAGCAAAATAACCCATGAAGGACGGAGCAAGGAGGATATACAAAGCAGACTAGCTATGGCGAAAAGGGCATTCCTGGCGAAGAGGAGTCTGTTAGTATCAAACATAGGCCTTAATTTGAGGAAAAATTTGAGAATCTACGTTTGGAGCACGGCATTATATGGTAGTGAAACATTGGCTGTAGGGAAACATTGGCTGTGGTTCAAAATGGTTCAAATGGCTCTGAGCACTATGGGACTCAACATCTTAGGTCATAAGTCCCCTAGAACTTAGAACTACTTAAACCTAACTAACCTAAGGACATCACACACACCCATGCCCGAGGCAGGATTCGAACCTGCGACCGTAGCAGTCCCGCGGTTCCGGACTGCAGCGCCAGAACCGCACGGCCACCGCGGCCGGCCATTGGCTGTGGGAGAACCAGAAAAGAAGAGAGCATTTGAAATGGGGCGTTATAGAAGAACGCTGAAAATTAGCTGGACTGATGAGGTAAGTAATAAGGAGATTCTCTCAGAAACTACGAGGAAAGAAAAAATGGAAAACACGGGCAAGTAGAAGGCACGAGACGATAGGACATCTTTTAAGACATTAGGGAATAACTTTCATGCTACTAGAGGGAGCTGTAGAGCATAAAAACTGTAGAGGAAGACGGAATTGGGAATATATCCAGCAAATAATTCAGGCGTAGGTTGCAGGTGCTACTCTGAGGTGAAGAGGTTGGCGCAGAAGAAGAATTCTTGCAAGGCCGCATTGAACCAGTCAGATGACTACTTCTTCTTCTCCTCTTTCTTCTTCTTGAGGATCTTAATGCATTTTTGTCATGTCGTGTCGATGTCTCGCACCCGGTAGCTGAGTGGTCAGCAGTCTGCCTTCGGCAGGGCAACAGAGCGGACGCGTACGTGTTGACTTCGTGCGGAGCGCGAGCTCGCCTTGTTTACATTCTGACGGCCGTTGCTTAAGTGCCGGCTTACCTTGTACGATCTATGGCGAACCGTTACCGTAAATCAACACTCCGATTTACTTTCTGCAACGATTATGCCCGATCCAAAGCACTCGAGGTGGAGCGTTTTCTGCGAGAGGAAGTAAAGATCCCGGCGACCGATATTATCGGCACACATTTGTCAATCGTGAGCAGCACGGTCTATGTGAAAATCATTAACGACGCGGCGTGCGAACGCATACTACGTGAGACCAAACATGGGCTCCGCTTCTGTCATACTGATGACAATGTAGGGGAGGTAACCGTCGACCACGCAGGCTTAGGTATGCGAACGATACGCATTTTCGAGTTGCCATTCGAACTTCCTGCTGAGGAAGTCGTCGCGGCACTACGCCCATACGGCACAGTCCACGGCCACACTGCGGAGAAGTGGACACAGTTTCGGACCTATCCTGTCCTAAATGGGGTCCTACAGATCACCATTGATCTCCGAAGCCACGTCCCGTCCTACTTACAGATCGGCGGATGCCGTGCAATAATTATATACGACGGCCAGCCTCGGACCTGTTCCGAGTGTGGCAAAGAAGGCCACATTAGATCCGAATGCCTACAACGGCGTATTACGCAACTTCCAGCTGCCGAAGAACCACCCACGTCGCAACCTACAGTGCTACCGGTGACCTACGCCGCTGCTCTAGCTTCTCCTACCGCTTTGCAACGTCGCCCGGTCACCACAAACGACGCAACCAACGAGCCCGACCGGACACCGACGGAGAGCGCCACGGACGGCCCGCCGCCTCGGCCGGCCATCGACGCCGCCGCGACGATGCCGACGCAACCGGACGCTGACCCTGACCCCGGAAACACGATGGAGATCGACTCGCTCATCGTTCCTACAGCGGCCTTTCTGCCAGAACGACGCGACTCCCTTCCGTCTTCGGACACGGAGGGTCGCACAAGCAAACAACGTTCTCCGAAACGTCGCAAGCGAAGACGTCGCACAGTTTCCGGCCAAGAGGAGACGTTACAAGTCGAGGAGGACGCAACCGTCGACCAGCACGAGGCCTCAGAACCCGCTACTGATGACGAAGACCTTATGAGCGCGGAGACATCTATCGGTGTGCCTGCGCCCCGTGCTGACGCTGAACTAAATCATGAACGTATCACAGGCGACACTACACCACGCACCATTACAACATCTTCTGCAGACAAAATGGAAGATACACCAGTGTCCGCTTCCACGGCGTGGCACGAGGAGGTCGAGGAGCAGGACCCGTTACGGGACCCTGCGCCGTCACGGACGCACCACTAATTATACTGTCCCCAGACTCCCCTGCGGGCCAGCGGGATAACGTTCCGCTGCGACGCCCACACCCTTGCGCGGACAGCGGAGTGGACCAGCCTCCAGCAATCCGACACCAGGCCTACCGGATAGCAACCATCAACACCAACGAACATCCGTTCCAGGGTGAAAAACCGCCTTATGCAGGAGATGTTGTAGGCTTCGGATATTGATTTCGCCCTTCTGCAGGAAGTTCACTTAGCTAGTCTCCCGGATATCAATGGCAATACCGCCTATGCCTCCGCGAGTGATCCTATGGGCCGCGGAGTGGCCATCTACGTCCGCCACAGGATTTCTGTGACCGATGTCGCCTTCCTTCCATCCGCTCGGGGCATGGCACTCACTGCCATAGGGTCACGCATCATTAATGTCTACGCTCCCTCAGGCACCGACCGACGGCATGAAAGAGCCCAGTTTTATTCCGAGGAAATCGCTCCCCTGTTTTTAGGGCGTTATGACCATTGCCTACTAGGAGGTGATTTTAACTGCGTTCTGCATCCTAAAGATCAGATTCCCCACTGTACTATATGCCAGGAACTACGTATAGTGGTGCGAGACCTGCTGCTTCACGAAACCTGGGAAGTTCAACACGGCGACCGTTCTGGCCATACCTTTCTTACCAGTCATTCCGCAAACCGACTAGATAGGATATATGTCTCACAAACTCTTAGATCTGCGATACGGGGCGCCGGACGCTGGCCGCTGGCCTTTTCCGACCATTGCGCTTACATCTGTACGGTCCTCCTTCCGCCGCAATCAGTACGGCGCAGCCGTGTGCCATGGAAACTCAATACTTCACACTTTCATGACCTGGAGTGTCGCCAACAAGTCACTGAAACGTGGACAGCCTGCGAACGACGCCTTCCCCGCTACCACTCGACATTGACGTGGTGGTTGGACTGCGCCAAGCCGGCGATCCGGAGGACACTGATGAGATACGGGAAGGACATGGCCGACTGGCATCGCACCACTGTTGACTTCTATTATGCGATTCTACGAGATCTGGACGCTCAACCGCCAACCCCGGACAACCAGTTGGAACGGCAAATAACTAAGGCGAAGATAATTGCACTGGCACTGACTTAAGCCCTCGTAAGGTCAACTCTATTTCTAAACTGAAGGAAACACTTCACGACATTCGTTTCAGAACTGCTACAAATTCGTCGGGCAATAGACCGCTCCGCTCGAACTGTCAACACAACTGGCACTGCTAAGAGTATCCTACGACGTCCACTTCGCTGGCAGCGGGTTATACCCAATAATGGTGACTACTTTGAAGGTCAGTAAAACTTTGAAACACGTATCTATTTTGTACGAGCTGTGAATAAATAGTTGCTACTATTGAAGTTCCAACCCTCGTACATAAAGTCTTTGTTACATATGCCGTTTCCTGTAAAAATCTCATTATATCCTTAATTAGTGTGGCCGTACTGACCGTAGTTGATTTACAGTTACAGCAGGTATTTAAACCCCAGCTAAACATGTCCCGTAAACAAACATTAATGGTGCAATATTTAGTCGCTTCACGTCAGGAAATACGTAGAGCTGCAAACAACCGTGACATGAAGCCGGAAACTTCAGCACCAAACGCAGGAATACCTGGAAAATGTGTAAACAGATGACATTTCCAGATGTAAGCAGAAATCAAAGAAAATTCTGACACTGACGATGTTTTACATCAATAAAAAGAAACGCTTATGGTTATATGAATAGGCGTACGGTAGTAGTTCCAATGAAGGAGTTTAAGTAAACGTAGTGCGTGTCGTGCAACAAATTTACAGCTGTCGCCCCATGACGAAATGGCTACTGGAGAATATTCAGTTATCCTGAAGGAAACATTCTCTGACTTCAGTCGTTTCGCCTTATATACTTTATTGTTATCTCCACAGCTGTCGGTAGCGCATACGCTGCGATAATATTTGCCACCCAACTGCCTGACGTCACCGCTTATCGTGCGCTCTATCGTCGCCAGCGCATATAATTTTCTGTCCATGCGTAAAAGCCGTATGCCGCAGATTTATTATCGCTGATACTTCACGAAGCATTGGGCATGAAGATCCATGCTGCTTTCGTAGCTGTTGCGTTAAAATGACTGCTCCGGGAGCTTGAAGAAGCAGTCCATACTTGTGATAAAACGCGTATCTCTGAGAAACCACTCTCCCGCGACGTTTTCTCGCTTCTCGCAGCTAGATACTGTTTAAAGAGCAACTAAACTTAATGGGAGAGTGGTTAGCTAATATGTGTAAAGCCATGCGCCGGAAACTGTTAATCGCTTCCGAGCTTACACTGTATTGCCACACATCGCCGTAAGCTAAAAGTCCCAGGCAGTTGCAGGAACAGTGGATTTTAACTCTCGTGAATATCGCGGTAATGTTTTTCTCTGGAGTGAGAACTGCTGGCGATGGTACAGCGAATGAAACGGATGGTAACGGCTTCGAGTATTCCAGCAAAAACATCTACAGCTATTCGTGAAGTTGTGGCAGGGCTTTCTTTCGGCAGAGCAAGATAGAAATTCGGAAGGAAGAACACTAATATTAGCACACTGGACTCGCATTCGGGAGGACGACGGTTCAATCCCGTCTCCGGCCATCCTGATTTAGGTTTTCCGTGATTTCCCTAAATCGTTTCAGGCAAATGCCGGGATGGATCCTTTGAAAGGGCACGTCCGATTTCCTTCCCAATCCCTCCCTAACCCGAGCTTGCGCTTCGTCTCTAATGACCTCGTTGTCGACGGGACGTTAAACACTAACCACCACCACCACCAAGAACACTAATAAATAAAGATTTAACTCGTGAAAGTCAAGAAGTAAGAGAATCCGAACCGTTTGAGACTTGATGCTGCACAAGGATGCTGAAAAGTAAGTGGTCTAATAAGATCACAAAAGAGTTTCTCTGCAGAATTGGCGAGGAGAGGACTGTGTGGAAAACGCTAACCAAAGGTTAGGGAATAACGTCCGAGGTTCGAGGGAGGTGTTATAAGGCAAAAACTGAATGGGAACCGAGAGATTTGGATATCTGTATTACTAAACTCATGCCCGATTTATGCTTCATTCTCCCAGTTACAGGTCGCATCTCGAACTACTTCTAGAGGCAACAAGAATTTCGTTTTCGCTGTGTCGCCAAATCATTATTGACAGAATTGTACTATTTAAAAAGCTGTAGTAATGTGCTCATTAAGAGGTATAACCTTACGTTAAAGATTTCACACAATGACAGAAGTATTACACCTAAAACTGTGTACACGCCTTTAGGCAGCGTAACTCACTGCGCGCAAATACCCGTGTAATCATCCAGCATTTGAGACTGAAAGCACTTAGCGACTTCCAACGAACTGTAAACGTAATTTCACTTATTTCCAAACTTTAACATATTTTTATAGGGATCAGACGTTTCAAGCTGTTTTGCATATGTGATTTGAATTCCTTAAAGAGTAGGGGATTTATTGTTACACATCTAATAATTGAGAAATGTAGTGCTTTCGGGTGCTCATCCGAATTGTCGATTACAATTGTAAGCACACGACTGGCCCAGCTGTCGACATCAGGGTGCTGCGAGAGGAGGTTTGCACGTACTCTCTCCTTGGACTGCGAAGTATTATTGGTGTTGCGCCACATTTTGTAGCAGCGTTCGAGTCGCTGTCCGCGCTACGCCCCTTGATGCTCGTTTGTTTTTCAGAGCCCACTCTGGTACTCCATGGAACGCATATCTTCTCAGCGTTTTCCAGCTGTGATGCGAGAGATGCCCGGCGGGATCTTAACAAATTGAGAGTCACACTGCAAGCCTCCGTCCAGGTCTGTTACGATTTCCGACGTTTTGTTTTCTAAACTCGTTAATTACGCTGTCCCAGAAACTTGGCGTTCGCATCACGACACCGGTCCTGCCATTAAACTGTCACGCCGAAAAAATTGAGAGATCACAATAACTGAGAATGTTGGGTGTACGTGTGCTACTCTGAGATGAAGATATTGGCACAGAAAAGGTAATCGTTTATAGCCATGTCAAATCAGTCAGGAGACTCCATAAATCTCGTGAGCAGCGATGTTCACTCAAACAATCTGGAATTGGAAGTTGGAGCAAGAGAACTGGATGATTTTTTTTCCCTCGTTCTTGGCGTATCAAATGTTGATGCGCGTCTTTCTACATTACGAGTGTGACACTTACCACATTGCTAAGTTTTGAAGCTCTTCGAATCGTTTCTGCCGTGTTTATATTATAAATATTCTTGTTATATCTGTGCCTTCTGCAAGCCACAAAATGATTTCATTGTCTATTTTCCAGTTGTGTTTTGCAGTTAGATTCGGCACCTACATGCATCTCCAGAGGGTTTCACTTTATCGCTATACAGGGTGATTCTTTCCATCGTGTACAAACTCTAGGGAATGACCGACGAGAGGATACAGAACAAGCAAGCTCTAATGAACTTACGTCCAGAAATGCCTGGTTTCCATCCGAGAGCCTATTTATTCAATCATACTTTGTTACAGAGAGTGCAGTCTAAAACGCGCTGTACCATGCAGCCACAGTTACAGTGTGTATGGCTTCCTCCAGAGGGTGGAACTGTTCCTCATACGTCATGCCTTAGCGCTCTCTCCTGCCACAGTAATTGGTAACGTTGTGTCCTATTGACTTCTGTTGCTGACATGTAGTGGATGTGATAAATCGCTGTACGCAGTGGTTCCGTATTTAAATCGAGAGCTTGTCGACGGAAAGGCAAATGGCAACGGGCGGCGGTCAGCAAGGCCGTGTCAGGACATCTGTCCCCGCCGACAACCAACACAGCATTCAGTGTTCGCAACAGCGTTTCGCCTTTTGTCTGAGACATGGTCGTTTCAGGAAGCAGAAAGTCATGAAGGATGTACTCCAGATGTTCGGAGACAAGACTTGGCGGAAAATGTGATTAACATTGTGGAAGGCGCCAGTACAGGGTAAGCCGGACGACCGTATCGAACATTCTCAATGATAGCTATTACTACCCTTATCACTTACAGCGTGTGCAGGGCTTACTAGCGACAGACTTTCCACTTCGGCAGCCGTTTCGTCGTTGTTTTCTTCACCAGGCAACGGCGATTCAGGGATTTGTGTCATCCATTCTATTCGTAGATGACGCCACCGTTACATGGAGTGGTATCTTCAGCTTTCATAACAGTCATCTGTGGGATAGTATGCAAGACCCCCATGGTGTGGTGACAGAGAATCCTCAGTATCGGTACAGGCGGAATGGGTGAGTCGGGTGAATTGGCGACCGCATTTTGAGGCCAGTCTTCCTTCCACGTCGCCTAAGAGGCCGGAACTATCAGCGATTCTTGCTGGTGACTTTGCCTCCCCTGCTGGAAGAAGTGTCATTGATGATTCGAAGGGCTATGTGGCTGCTAAATGATGGTGCTCCAGGGCAATTGGCCTTTAACGACGAGACGCATCTCAATCGTGTCTTCCCTGGTCGATGGATCGGACGTAGGAGTCCAGTTGCATGACCTGCTCGTTCACCGGATCTCAACCCGTGCGATTTCTGGCTATGGTGCCATCTTAAAAGTATCGTGTATGCAGAGCCCATTCCCGATGAGGAAACACTGGAGCAGCGTAGTCATACTGCATTTGAGACTGTTGGGACGCAGCCTGGGCGATGTGGACGTGTGAGACAGAAGATGCTACAGCGCGTACACGCATGCGTTGCGGCACATGGAAACCATTTTCAACACAAACTGTAATTGTGGCTGCATGGTATAGTCCATATTAGACCGCAGTCTCTGTAAAGCGCGTATTACACTGCAGTCTCTGTAACAAAGTACAAGATGACAGTTATTGAACTGTATGAATTAAAATCGTCATAACGTCTAAACAGTTTGCATTGGGACCTTCAGACTGCACTGTTGGCCGCGGGGGGTGATGGGAATTAGTGTGCGCATGCATGGTTTGGTTTAGCGACCATTTGGATGGGTTCGTTAATAAGAAAAATTGGCGCATTTGGGGGAATGAGAATCCGCATTTTGATCGAGAAGTCTCTTCAACCTCTGCAGGTGGCTGCGTGGTGTGCAATGTCCAGTCACGGAATAATCCGTGCGATATTCCTTGATGGCACGGTGGCTACCGCCGGCCGATGTGGCTGAGCGGTTCCAGGCGCTTCAATCTGGAACCGCGCGACCGCAGGTTCGAATCCTGCCTCGGGCATGGATGTGTGTGATGCCCTTAGGTTAGTTAGGTTTAAGTAGTTCTAAGTTCTAGGGGCTGATGACATGAGATGTTAAGTCCCATAGTGCTTAGAGGCATTTGAACTATTTGATGTGCCAACACTTCAACGGGTCATGCAGAATTTAGCTATTCGCACGTGCCACATCATCCCCAATGATGGCAGGCGTTTTTAAATGTGTGTGAAACCTTATGGGGCTTAACTACTAAGGTCATCAGTCCCTAAGCTTACACACTATTTAACCTAAATTATTCTAAGGACAAACACACACACCCATGCCCGGGGGAGGACTCGAACCTCCGCCGGGACCAGTCGCACAGTCCATGACTGCAGCGCCTAAGACCGCTCGGCTAATCCCGCGCGGCTTGGCAGGCGTTGGCATAACGTAAATCCGAACGTATGTAATGAAGTTTAAATCTTGAATAAAGTGTGTGCACGCCGTAGTTTGTTACTAATTTACGTTTTTTCATATAGTTAAATAAATGTCACCCTGTAAGATTGAATGAATGGTCTGTAGCATCAAACCATGCATTTCCGGGCATAAGCTCATTAGATATTTTTTTTTCCGTATCGTCTCATCGCTCAATCCCTAGTGTTTGTACACGGTTGAAAAAATCATCCTGCGTGAATACTTCCCAGATCCGACTGGTTTTCTGCGTTGTTATTTTAGGCATAATAATGCAATTTAATTTCTCACCGTAAGGTGCGTCGTTTAAGTTGCTGGTCTAGTATTGTGCCCTTGTCAACAGCAGTCTTCTCTGTCAAGTGAGGATGCGACTCTCCTAGGCGCAGCAAAAAGCACTTAGAGACAAACTCCGAGTGGGGCAACACACTGGCAGTGTACTGGTCCGTTCGTTCGTTCGGAAATAGGTGGCTGTACATTGCAGTCGAAAAATGAGACGACTCTACGTTGTGTTTGTCATCGGTGACCAAGATGCGGGCGACCAAGAGAAGAATGTCCCTTTTCGCTGTTGCGTGTCTTAGGGATACAGCTTATCTGTCTTCTGGCTTTGACTGCGGGAAAGACAGGCTAAGCAATGCCTAAACGATGCACTTCTCGTCGCCACTACTTGTTTATATACAGCAGTTTGTTCAAATGTGTGTGAATTTCTAAGGGACCAAACTGTTGAGAACATCGGTCCCTAGACTTACACACTACTTAACCTAACTTATCCTAAGGACAACAACAAAACACACAAACACACACACACACACACACACACACACACACACACACACACACACACACACACCCGAGGGAGGACTCGAACCTCCGGCGGAAGGGGCCGCGCATCCGTGACATGGCGCCTCAAACCTCGTGGCCACTCAGCGCGGCTACAGCAGTTTGTTATTGTGTACGTAGTATACATGCTAGTCTGTTGTTCGCAATCAGTGCAGCATGAATCGACTTCGATATTGCCGCCAGACGGAATGGCTAAAAGGGCCTATCGTGTGTAGACGTGTCCACGACTACGTCGTGAATGAAGCTACTCGATTAGTTGGTGTATCAACACGGACAATCCAAAATATCTAGAGTGAATGGGGTGTGACTCGCAGCCGTGTAACGCGGTATGATAACAGTGGATACAGGTACACCTCAGTCGGATTCAGAGCGAACGTTAGGAAAGAAACTGCATGGAATGGACATTCGGAGTAGGGTACATCGCAAAAGGCCACTGCCCACAACGGCACAAATAGCTGCACGTCTACAGTGGGCCAAACAATGAAGAAAATGGGCATTAGCTCAAAGGAAGCAGTGTACGGTCTGACGAGCCGCATCTTCTTCTTCATTAAAATGATGTCAAGCATTGACTACGCCGATGGCTAACTGAAGCGTTTACTGCAGGGCATTTAAGGACCAGTTGAGGGCGGAGGTGCTTCAGTTTTCTACATCTACAGACATAGTTCGTAAGACAGCGTATGGTGCGTGGCGGAGGGTACCTTGTAACACCGCTAGTCATATCCTTTCCGTTTCCGCTCACGAATAGAGCGAGGGAACAACAGCTGTTCATGTGCCCTAATTTATCTTACCATCGTGGTCCTTACGCGAAATGTACGTTAGCGGCGGTAGACTCGTTCTCCAGCCAACCTGAGATGCCGGTTCTCTGAATTTTCTCAGTTTTGTTCCGCGAAAAGAACGTCGTATTCTCTCCGGAGATCCCAGTTTGAGTTCACGAAGCATCTTTGTAATAATCACGTGTTAATCGAACCTTACCGGTTACAAATATATCAACTACTCCGGCTTGATGAAGGTTCCTAACAGAGATGTAGTAATCCAAGAAGGGGTCGGACTTGGCGCTCCGTACACAGTGTCCTTTGCATGGGAGCTAAACTTTGCTAAAATTCTCCCAGTAAAATATGCTCCTTCATTCGCCTTCCCTACTAATAACCTGAAGTGCTCGTTCCATTCCGTATCGCTTTGCAGCGTTACGCCTGCATGTGTCTATGTCAAGCAGCCCACCACTGATGCAGTATTCGATTTTTTCCCTCCTCATCCTCATTAACTTTCTACATGTAGAGCAAACTGACTTTTATCAGACCTACCAGAAACTCTGTCCGTGATCCTGTATCCTCGTACAGTCTTCAACGACATCTTCTCGTACACCACAGCTTCATCAGCAAACAGCCCGCTGATTGCTACTCACCCTGGCTGTCAGATCGTTTATGTATAACGGGCGGTCAAGAAGCTTCCGTTTGAGGGAGTTATTGCAGCGTATATGCACCGATGCAGTTGTGTAAGCACCGACATGTAGGCAAGGGATTAGTGTGGCATTCGTGTCTTTCAGATGTGTTTGCGGTAAATGCGGACATGTGAACTATGGCGACGTTATTACCAGATGCGTCCAAACAAAACTAAAGTACTGTTAGTCTTCTTGGCTGTGGAAGGATAAGCACCGGCACACGTCCACCGGAGAACGAAGAATGTATATGGGACAGCATGTCTGTCGAAGACCACTATTGTGGGATAGTGCACCAAGGGCTGCTGCTGCTTCATGCTAACGCCCGTTCCCTCCCACATCGCAAATGTCTTAACGCAGAGTTAACGCCAACTCAGTGGGAGACTCTCAAGCACCTGCCCTATAGTTCGAATCTCTCTCTATGCGATTATCATGTCTTCGGTCCCTTAAAGAAGGCCCTGAAGGGACGACGATTCCTGTTGGACGAGGACGTGCAGCAGGCAGCGGCAGGACGCGATGTCTTACAAAACAGGTATTTTCAACATCGTGCTTTGGTGAGATGATTGCCTTAATGCTCACGATAGTTTTACCTGACTGGCATACCTATTCTGGATCGTACGGACTTAGAACTGAAACTTTTTTATCGCTGTTTATAGGGAACAAGAGGGGAACAAGAGCGGTCTTGTCACACTTCCATGGGGCAGTCCTGATGATAGCGTTGTCTCTGAACAGCGCTCGCCATCGAGAACAGCGTACCAGTTTCTGTTGCTTAAGAGGTCATGGAGTCACTCACATATCCTGGAACCTATTCCGTATGCTCGTTGCTCATTACCAGCCTGCAGTGGGGCACCGTGTCTTGAGCCCTTTCTTCTAAACCTTCCGATGAGTGTGGTGTGCAAACGCTTGTCTTCAGAGATGAGCTGTACGCATTCGGTCCAGGTGTGCCGAACTCTCAGCCAGATTATCGCGGCCTATTCTGGCCCACTAAACCACCAGAACTTAATCCCAGGGAAAACTTTTGTGGCTGTTTGGACCAGCGGGTGAAACAGCAGTTTAAATCCCCGCAGATTTTTGCTTATACGGGATCTGACCATCAGTGAGTGGCTTCAGTTGGATATGGCATATCTGTAAAATCTTGGGAGTCTCTCCCTCGCCGAATTGCCTGTTTCAAGGCTAGAGGCGGTTTCACGCGGTATTACGCTGATGGCACTTACTAATTTTGTACTCAATATGCTTAGCTACAAAATAGGCAATAGGGGGAGCACATCGAGCCCGAGGAAGATTTATCGTTAAATGTTTTTTATTCCATTCTTTGATCACAGTCTAAGGTCCTTCGACGATGACCGGTTTCAGTCAGTAGTGACCATCTTCAGATCTGTTCTACACCATGTCCTAATGTGATACAGCCGTAATGGCATCGTCAAAAAATAAATACACTCACCAAAGCATCATCACGTAAAACTAAAATATGTAAAATGGCCCACATCGTCCACACAGTCATTTTGCATGACTTCAATATGTTTTGTACAGTAACGCCAGTTGCAAAGTGACTGTTTGTACGATGTGGCCCATTGTACACCATATTTTAGTACTACGTGACGATGCTTTGCTGGGTGTACTTATATGGTTTTACAATGCCATTACGGCTTTATCACATTAGGACATGGTGTAGAACAGATTTGAAGACGGTCGTTACTGGCTGAAACCGGTCATCGTCGATGGACCTTACATTGTGATCAAAGACTGGAATAAAAAACAATTGACAGTACCTCGACCACTGTTTGTATTCGCGACTGTGTAGCAGCTTGTGAGATTTATCGTTGACTGTTGGCTGACCCCCACCACTTCACTCGCAGCAACGTCAATCAAAATGTTATTTTAATGTAATTGTGGCGCAGCGGCGCATCCGGCCCCTGCCGCACGTGACAGTGTGTTGGAGCGACCAGTAATTGCAGAGGCTCGCCTGGTTGCCTGGCTCGCGTCCCGGCCGTATTGATCGCCACAGCCGGCTGACACGGTGGCGTCCAGAGCCCTGAGCCCAGCGCCCGATACAGCACACCCCCGCCCCTCCTTCCCCCACCCCACGCCCCCCACCCTCCCTCATCCTTTCAGCGCGCTCGTTCCGGTGGGAATTCCGCTGCTAAAATAAAGTTGCGATCAAAAGAGAGAGAGAGAGATGTACTGCTGCAGAGAGTGAAAGGGGTTCGCTCTCGTGCTACCGCGTATCCTATCTGTTTCTGCCAGTGCGGTGCACAGCCGAACAGTTATATCATGAATTGTAGTTCGCTCTGATTGAAACTTCGTAGGTCCGCCTCGGTAGCTGCCCTAATCGTGCAGCCCGAAGTGGTCCGGGTTCGACTTCTTGCCGGTTCGGAGATAGTCTTCGCTCGGGGGCGGGGCTTCGTGCAGTCCTGACGTTCGCATCGTCGTAATTGACATTCCACTGTTGAGATGGCTGTATGCTAACGTCCCTAAAGCCAACAAAAAACCTCGCAGAATTAAAGTAATAAATGCTTTTTTATCAGTTAAACATAAAAGTTGCTGTAACCAGGCAGACTTACGAGGGTCGCTCCAAAAGAAGTGCACACTAATTTTTTAAAATCCATCTTTTATTCTACATATTTGAAAGTTTTACAGTGTGTACATACATACTTCAGGAAGAATGTTTTCATTTCTCCACATAATTTCCATCCCTTTCAACTGTGTTACGCCATCTTGGAACCAGCGCCTCTATACCCACGCTGTAAAATTCTGGACCAACCTATTGGAGCCTCTGTTTGGCAGCGTGCACAAGGAGTCATCATCTTCAAACCTTGTTCCACGAAGAGAGTATTTCAGTTTTCCAAAGAGATGATAGTCACATGGAGCCAAGTCACGACTGTAAGGTGGGTGTTTCAGTGTTGTCCATCCGAGTTTTGTGATCGCTTCCATGGTTTTTTGACTGACGTGTGACTGTGCATTGTCGTGCAACAGCAAAACCTGCTTTTGCCGATTTGGTCGAACACGACTCAGTCGAGCTTGAAGTTTCTTCAGTGTCGTCACATATGCATCAGAATTTATGGTGGTTCCACTTGGCATGATGTCCACAAGCAAGTCCTTCGAATCGAAAAACACCGTAGCCAGCAGAAGGTGTGGATTTGAATTTTTTTTCTTGGGTGAATTTGCATGATGCCACTCCATTGATTGCCTCTTCGTCTCTGGTGAAAAAAGTTGGAGCCATGTTTCATCACCTGTCACAATTCTTCCAAGAAATTCATCTGCACCATTCTCGTACTGTTCCAAAAGTTCGCTGCATACCGTTTTTCTTGTTTCTTTGTGAGCCACTGTCAACATCCTGGGAACCCATCTGGCACAAACCTTTTTAACGCCAACACTTTCAGTATTCTGCAAACACTTCCTTCCCCTATCCCAACGTACCGTGACAATTCGTTCACTGTGATGAGTCTGTCAGCAGTCACCAATTCGTTAACTCTCTGCACATTGTCTGGCGTGTGTGCAGTAGAGGCCTGCCGCTGCGAGGACAATCCTCAATATTGCCGTGCTCGCTTTCATCAAGTAACCTGCTTGCCCACCGACTAGCTGTACCGCAATCGTCAGCAGCATCTTCATAAACCTTTTTCAACCTCTTGTGGATGTTTCCCACTGTCTCGTTTTCACATTACAGGAATTCTATGACAGCACGTTGGTTCTCAAGTGTAGCAGTCATCTTGAACACATGCTGTGACGGCGCCACTCACGGGAACAGGTTGAACTAAGTTTGAAAACAATCTGGAAGGATTTATCTACACACTGTAAAACTTTCACACATGCAGAATGAAATTGTATTTTTACAAAAATAGTGAGCATTTCTTATGGAGTGACCCTCGTATTATATAATTAACTTCCACATCGCGTTTCGGAGGATTATGCTTTCAGTCTCATGTTGAATTATAACAGTTAACATATACCACTAGTAGAGCTATCCGGACACCCGTCTTTTACGCGGAGTCGACCTGTATGTGACACGAGAGGAGGATCTGCCAGTATAAAAGGAGCCGGGCAAGTATTATATTAATAGTAGAGGAAAAGTAACACCAGAGTAGGTTGGTCAGGAGAACTCAAGTGACTTCGAACGTGCACAAGTCATTGGATGTCACCTGATCAGGGACGTTTCCACCCTTCCAAAACTGTCCGAGCCGACAGTGTGTTCACAAATGCTACCAGGAGCCTAGCTGACACCATGACTTGTGCGTAGTGAGTTAAAAAGAGGGGGCAACTCATAATCCACACATTTATCAGTGGTCAGCGGCGCTTTAGGTAGTTTAAACGACGACACCACTGGACAATGGGTGACTCGAAAAGAGTGCTTTGGTTTGATGAAGTACGCTGTGCCACCTTGCAGTGCGATGGAAGGTCGAGAATACTTGGAGAACTTTACCTGCCATGTGAAACGCTAACAGTGAAGTTCTGAAGAGTTGGTGTTGCGGTATGCACATGTTTCTCGTTGTTAACGTGGGCCCCTTATTACGCTTAAGAAAATGCGGAGAGATATGAACCACTATACAGCATTGTGTACAGCGTACAATAGAGGAACAAATCGGACACGATAATTGTAACAGCGCGACAATGCACCCTTTCATGAAGCAGCATCTGCGAGGCGATGATTTGTGCATGATAACATTCCTAAAATGGACTTAGCTGCCCAGAGCCCGACCTGAACCCAATAGAACACCTTTGGGATGAGTTAGAGCGTCGGCTTCGCTTCAGGCCGCTACGTCGAACATCATTACCTCTCTTGCATCGGCCGGTGAGGAAGAATGGTATGCCTCTCCTCCACAGACATTAAGATACCGCACTGGAAGTGTCCTCAGCAGATTGAAGACATCATGAAGGATGGAAGCACCACAAATTAATGTCTACCAATAGGTGTCTGGATACTTTTGATCATATAGTTTACAATATTCCTTGCGTTATTGAGTGACTTAATAAATCAACTTGATGATGGAGGTATAATCCCACGAAACTCGTGTGATATAGTACTTGTGACTGATAACGACAGGTTGTGTTTTCAGTTGATATTCATAACGATCATGGTCAAACGTAACCCAAAATTTTCATTTTTTTTCCAATAAAAATACCTACCATAAGTAGGTAAGTGCAGTTGCCGTGATGCTCTCCGTGGTGTCAGGTGACGAGCGCTAATGCCTCTAAAATTGGAGATAACCGGTTCAACTCCCGTCTTTGCTGTGTATGCGAATTTTAAATGTGCACATGCTTTGTATTTGTGTGTGGCCACGCAGAGATTTCACAGAAATAGCAAATTTAATATCCAGTTCAATTTCCTTATGGAAATAACTGAAACAGTAGTTACATATTTCAGTTGTACATCTACATCTGTGTCGCTCAAGTCAAAATACGGTGTACGTCAGAGGATTCATCGTTTTGAATCTTTTCTATCTCTACCGCTAATCCTAAGGTTGCGAAGCCAATGGACAGTAGGCCTACTCTAGAGTTGGTCAGACAAAATGTTTCGTAAGCGACCTCATTCGCAGCTGCAGCTCTCTCTCTCTCTCTCTCTCTCTCTCTCTCTCTCTCTCTCTCTCTCTCTCACACACACACACACACACACACACACACACACACACTCGTTCGCTCCATTCAGACTGTGGCGATTGTTTTCGACTTTATGAAATCCCGGCCCACCTGCATTGATGAGCTCCCATCCGTCGAGGGAGGTTTGCCGAATATTCGAGGGATATGCAGCAGCACGCCGCGAATACAAAGCACCTCCGTGTCACGAAAGCTAGTTCAGGTGCGGAGTTCACAGAATAACGCCGACGGTAAAATGAGACTCGGCCCCAGTACCTGGGTTTCCAGCATTTCGAGAATTCTCTCTTCAGTATTCAATTCACGACGATGTATTGGTATGCGGAAGTAGCCTCCATACAACAAAGCATTGTCAGCTTCAAAAGAAGTCCTGCCGAATTGAAGCCGATTGCCGTTGCCTGCCGCTGCACACATTTAGCGGCCGGATTTGCGGGGGGTGGGGGGGGGGGGGGGAGGAGGATATATATGACTGGCCAGTATAGCTGTTACGAGGCAAAAATTTCAAGGCAAGTTACGCCTTCAGAATTTATATGCATCGTTGCAGCTCAAAACAAGAACGTATAGCCCGGACGAAAATAAGAGGGGCAGGAAGCAGGGAGAACAGTATAACAGAAGTCGCGAGTGGCGGAAAAAATCATATACGTCCTTCCAACACCGACTCGGTGCCGTGCCGTGACATTTGTCGGGTTACAGTCTGACGCTGGTGAAGTATGAAGCAGCCTTGCTGCCGATGTTGCTGCCTCGCATATAGTATGTAAAATTCCCCTCCACGGATTAATTCGTCTACTTGCCAACATAGAGTAATCCAATCAATGTATTCACAGGGTATTGTCTTGAATAAGGAAATTACTACAGTAGTTGCTCGTCACACGACAACTGCATTATTATTGATTACCTTCCAGCTATGCAGTCGTAAACACGTATATTAACAGTTAACTCTTAGTTTCCTGTAATATAGGCATCACATTTGACGTGCGTAACAGAGAAAATATAAGTTACTTATATGTCGATTAGAGAGAGAGAGAGAGAGGATATTGTAGAATGAGATGGATATATATTAAAATAGCTGACACTTTAACATCGATGCGGTGGTTATTTTATTGCTTTTTTTAAGGAAGCTGTAACTGAAATCTTTTTTCATGTCGCCGAACGGTATGTAGGTTTGAAAGTGCTGGAGCACATAGGGGCACGGTAAGGAAAGAGGTTCTCGTTTCCTCCTATCCAGTCACTAGTCCACAAGGAAAGTGACAGACATACTCAGCACGCTTTATCCAAAACAGCGAGGACACTATTCAGCTTAACCAAAATCAGAGAGTACCAAGCCTCACGGTCTTGTATGGGAACTTTGCAGCTGCTGTAGAAGTGAGGGAACCTAGCAAACTAAGCAGTGAGACTTTCCCCCGCGTGCTGTTAGCTAGATGTCGAGTTGCAGTATTATGCATTAAGATCGAAAAGAAGACTGAGGGTGGTAAAAATTTATTTTTAACCAAGTCAGCAGGCTAACACGGGCGGACGTCACCGTTTGAACAACAGGTGTTTAGTGTTGAGACCCTTCGGTTCTCCGGCTGACGTGGTTTTAATTTTAGTTGACATAAGGTCGAGTGTGGTGCGCATTTTAAAATTTTGTTTCAGCTTCGTTCCGAAAATCGTAATTGGGGATTTTTAACCTTCGGACGACCGGATACGTTTTTGTATTCTTGATAAACTAACCACATACAGATGATGATATATTTCAGACCATCATTTCATCATGTAGGTTCTGGTGTATTTTATCACATACTTAAAATCCTTTCTGTGGCTTATTATTTCGATTTGAAATAGAATCCAATTTTGGCAAAGGCGCTCATTAGTCTACATGGATACTCTGCAAATCACATTTAAGTGCCTAGCAGTTATTAATTTATTACTTCTATAATATCGATTCCATAACACTCCTTTAGCCAACCGAACTTTGCATCTGTATCTGTTCATGACTCTCCGTTTGTGATATGAAGCCGATGCAGCCTTCCAGGAAATCGTGAGTCAATCCCTGGATCCTGTTGGATGTGTAGTGTGAACGTGTTTTACTTAACAGTACTGAAACTAAAACTTTTCGGAAGTCAAGAAATCGCCTCCATTCGTATTTTGTAGTTTATTGCATATCAAGAACCATAGTAGGGTCTCGCATTATTGACGTACTGAAAGCAAATTTTGGCTGCCATTTTCGAATGTTATTTGAGTCACCGTCAGTGCTTTAATAAGGTGGGACGGCGTTCCCAGAAATATTTACCCCAAATCACTCCTATATAAATTTTATAGCAATCAGCAGTCATGGAATTCGTTGAGTGCAAGAAAACGTCTTTTTTCCCGCGACTACAGTCTACAGGAATATTAGAGCTACACTGGCGACACAATTCTATTTCCATTGGAAGTGTAAAGATGGCACTGATAGATGGCAAAGAATCTAGTTGAAAGAGAGGTCTTCCAGAAAAATTGTAACTGGTTGATTCGTCTGTTGGTAATAGTACCGCCTGGAAACGGTATTAGTACCTAAATTTGCGTATTCTATGTAAACTAGTATTTTAAAGGTGAGTTCTAGTGAATATTTTATTCCAGCTAAAGCACTGGTCATTGGACAAAAAACTATTTTGATGCAGCTCTCCACGCTAGTGTAAGCGCTGTGCAGACCTCTTGAGCCCTGCAGCGAGCGTAGTGAAGCACATTCGGGAAGCACATGCGAAAATATTTTGTTGACATCGACCTACATACGGAGGAAAGATCACCACGATAAAATAAGGGAAATGAGAGCTCGTACGGAAAGATGTAGGTGTTCATTCTTTCCGCGCGGTATACCAGATTGGAATAATAGTTGTGAAGGTGGTTCGGTGAACCCTCTGCCAGGCACTTGAATGCGATTTGCAGAGTATCCATGTAGATGTAGATACAAATGACGGTTCAAGTCTCTGTCCAGCTCGTCGTCCGTCTCCAGTGACATAGCTGTCGACGAGACGTTAAACCTTCATTCCAGGTCTGCATAAGTACTGCAACCTGTTTACTGTACTCAGGACCTGACCTTCCTCTACATGTTTTTCCCCCACACCTCCATCCATCGCCAAACTAATGATTCCTCAGCATGTGCTCTCTTAGCCAGTTGTGCCATCAAGATCGTTTCATTCCAGTTCGACACAAGAGTAGTCGATTAACTAGTTATCTGATCTACCCATCTAACTGGAAATTTGTGGTAAGTCCTATGGGACAAAACTGCAGAGGTCATCGGTCCCTAGGCTTACACCCTACTTAATCTAACCTAACTAACTCACACAAAAGACAACACACACACACCCATGCCCGAGGAGGACACGGCTACCCCGCGCGGCACCCATCTAATCCTCAGCATTCTTGTAGTAGTGTAGTACCCACGGGAAACAGCCAAGTCTTATTAGTTCGACACAAAACAAAGGGAAACATGAGACAAGAGATACTGGTCGCCTTTCTGCGGCAACAGCCAGACTCTGGAGGAAAGTTCCTTAAAATTTCAGAAGCTTCTAAATGTATCTTGTAAAAAATACTGACCAGAGGCACCGCGGTACCGACGGTCGCATATAGCGACTACTGCATAAACTGTAAAAACAAGACTGGTATAATGGCAAACAAGGAGCTATGGTAAAAGAGGTCTAAAGGGAGCGATTCGTTGTGAGGCGTAGCTACACATCATGAAGAGCCTATAGCAGGTCTAAGACATGATTTATGATTCAACGATACACACCTCTCTCCCTACACTCAGTCTCCGAAGAATAGTGCAAAATTACAATAATGAGAAGGTGAGGGCCCTAGGACAACACGCCATGTCAGAGACGGGGTGGGGGGGGGGGGGGGGGATGAGTAAACTCAGAAACAGGACGCTCGAGAGGTCTATTGCAGTCAGGAAGTTCGTAGTTGTATCACAAGAGGCAGCCGAAAAAAGTATCCAGCCAGGTCTAAGGAGAGGTATCTGCAGTAGTTACGGCGTAACTGGTGGAATCCTAGTCGTACAGCGGCTATTGAGTGTTGTGTCGCGGGAGCGGGCTCTGATAGTACTGACAGCTCCATTTTAAGCAGAGTCGTGCAGGACTTGGATCTTTCCGTGGGTACAATTGCTTTAGAGCAAGTACACTGAAACGCCAAAGAAACTGGTACAGGCATGCGTATTCAAATGGAGATATGTTGTTGTTGTTGTGGTCTTCAGTCCAGAGACTGGTTTGATACAGCTCTCCATGCTACTCTATCCTGTGCAAGCTTCTTCATCTCCCAGTACCTACTGCAACCTATATCCTTCTGAATCTGTTTAGTGTATTCATCTCTTGGTCACCCTCTACGATTTTTACCCTCCACGCTGCCCTCCAATACTAAATTGGTGATCCCCTGATGCCTCAGAATATGTCCTACCAACCGATCCCTTCTTGTAGTCAAGTTGTGCCACAAACTCCTCTTCTCCCCAATTCTGTTCAGTACCTCCTCATTAGTTATGTGATCTACCCATCGAATTCTCAGCATTCTTCTGTAGCACCATATTTCGAAAGCTTCTATTCTCTTCTTGTCTAAACTATTTATCGTCCATGTTCCACTTCCGTAATGGCTACACTCCATACAAATACTTTCAGAAACGACTTCATGACACTTAAATCCATACAAATTTCTCTTCTTCAGAAACGCTTTCCTTGCCATTGCCAGTCTACATTTTATATCCTCTCTACTTCGACCATCAGTTATTTTGCTCCCCAAATAGCAAAACTCCTTTACTACTTTAAGTGTCTCATTTCCTAATCTAATTCCCTCAGCATCACCCGACTTAATTCGACTACAGTCCATTATCCTCGTTTTGGTTTTGTTGATGTTCATGTATATGTAAACAAGCGGAATACGGCGATGCGGTCGGCAACGCCTATGTGAGAAAAGTGTCTGGCGCAGTTGTTGGATCGGTTACTGCTGCTACAGTGGCAGGTTATCAAGATTTAAGTGGGTTTCAACGTGGTGTTACAGTCGGCGCACGAGCGATGGGACACAGCATCTCCGAGGTAGCGATGAAGTACGGATTTTTACGTACTATCATTTCACAAGTGTACCGTAAATATCAGGAATCCGTTTAATCTCCAAATCTCCGACATCGCTGCGGCCGGCAAAAGGTCCTGCAAGAACGGGACCAACGACGGCCCTAGAAAATCATTCAACGTGACAGAAATGCAACCCTTCCCCAAATTGCTGCAGATTTCAGTGGTGGGCCATCAGCAAGTGTCAGCGTGCGAACCATTCAACGCAACATCATCGATGTGGGTTTCGGAGCCGAAGGCCCACTAGTATGCCCTTGATGACTGCACGACACAAAGCTTTACGCCTCGCATGGGTCCGTCAACATCGACATTGGGCTGTTGACTGGAAACATGTTGTGTGGGCGGACGAGTCTCGTTTCATATTGTATCAAGAGGTTGGACGTGTACGGGTATGGAGAGAACCTCATGAATCTATCTACCCTGCATGTCAAAAGGGGACTGTTCAAGCTGGTGGAGGCTCTGTAATGGTGTGGGGCGTGTGCAGTTGGAGTGATATGTGAACCCCGATACGTCTAGATACGTCTCTGACAGGTGTTCCAACAGGAGACTGCGACATCCCACGCCTCCAGAATTGCTACAGAGTTGCTCCAGGAACAGTCTACAGAGTTTATACGCTTCCGATGTCCAACTAACTCCGCAGACATGAACCTTATTGCGAATTAACTTCTCATGGTTGGGATTCACAGTCATATAATATTTCGTAAAAGACATCATAGTTGCTGTTGACTGTATAAAATATTTATTGTTACTATTGCAATTTCGGCCTTATGGCCATTTTCAACTAACACTGCAAAGTTACCTAAACACAAAAATGCAAAAGTGAAGCACAGGGTGTATATACATAATTAAACAAACATTTCATTAAGAAAGTAGCTCAGTTATAAAAATTGGAGATAAATGTACATTACTTACATTCTGTCAGAATATAAAACTATCTGACATGAGTAGATGTCGTCGTCAAAATGCAGCCTTTTGACTGTGAGAGTCCCACAAGATCCGATGAGTACGACACTTATTACATCGTAATATGTTGTTAAATATATACTGAACTGTCGATATTACCATCGTTCTAATAATCTATCACACATACAAGTTCAGGTACACTGACAACATGTTGAGCTAAGTCGGTTGGCGCGAAAATACATTTACTAAAGATACTGCCTGTGCACGTAGCAAAGATAGTGCTCACCAAGAATACAACTTATAAGCTTTATATCGTAAAGTCTTCTCATCTGTCGACATCATACAGCTTACTAAATAGTGCCATGATTGTAATGGGCATTAGGGTAGGATGGGAATATTTATTTATAACATAATAGGGGATAATACATGAGTTATCTGTTAATAAGCTCTCACAGTGACTTAAGAGCTCGTAAATCAGATGAAGGCAGGGCTCTGATATACAATACTTTGTATGCGTATAAATTTTACGAATATAAATGGCGTCAAACGCTCGCCAGCAATCCAATTCACTGTGTAGCACAACAAATTCTGACAAAACATCACAATGCCTCCGCACAAATACTTCATGTGTCCTTCAACCAGGCTCTATTGTAACAAACAGGACTAAGTAAATATGTATACTATTCCATCGAAATTGTTTAAAATGTTTTTCGGTAAGTGTCTAAAATAACTGTACAGTTCCATGAATTACTGTTGAAGTAGATTGATACAATAAATCACAAGCTTCGGATACAATGAAATGTCGAGGCTACATTTCATTTATAAAACATACAAAAATAAAATACATTGGAGTATCCGTTTGTTCCCTCGTTATAGTCCATAAACTTTTCTTTACAGTAAAATACACCAGATTACTGGTAAAATTTGTTACTTATGATTTAAGACAAAACTGGTCAGATACATCACATAAAAACTGGCGATCTTAAAATACATAAAATAAGAGGATAGATACATTGCGAGCTACCACTTTGCGATATAAAGCTTATAAATTGTATCCTTGGTGAGCACTATCTTTGCTACGTGCACAGGTAGTATCCTTAGTAAATGTATTTTCGCGCCAACCGACTTAGCTCAACATGTTGTCAGTGCTCCTGAACTTGTATGTGTGATAGATTATTAGAACGATGGTAATATCGACATTTCAGTATATATTTAACAACATATTACGATGTAATAAGTGTCGTACTCATCGAATCTTGTGGGACTCTCACAGTCAAAAGGCTGCATTTTGACGACGACATCTACTCATGTCAGATAGTTTTATATTCTGGCCATGTAAGTAATGTACATTTATCTCCAATTTTTATAATTGAGCTACTTTCTTAATGAAATGTTTGCTTAATTATGTATATACACCCTGTGCTTCACTTTTGTATTTTTGTGTTTAGGTAACTTTGCAGTGTTAGTTGAAAATGGCCATAAGGCCGAAATTGCAATAGTAACAATAAATATTTTATACAGTCAACGGCGACTATGATGTCTTTTAAGGAATTATTGCGAATGTTATTGAGAATATCCGGATGTCTTGCCACGTGCTGTTCTGAAGAGATCTCCACCCGATCTTACTCTTACGGATTTATGGACCGCCCTGCTGGATGAATGGTGTCAATTCCCTCCAGCATTACTTCTAACATTAGTTGGATCCATGCCACGTCGTGTTACGCGTGCGTGCTCGCGGATGCCCTACACCATATTAGGTAAGTGTACCTGTTTCTCTGGGTTTCAGTGTTTATCAGGACTTGATACTATTTCCTGAATGAAGCCAGGAGTTGTGAAACACTCGTAGTGTTTGTCGTTTCAGTACTTATTCCAAGCCTTACATTTTGTAATAAGGCAATTTAACAGCATACGTCAGGACTCCCTCTCGCTTAGGCCAGCCGACTATTTCTCTTCTTCCCGGAACCTCACCTTTGGGACGTGTCAGTAGTAGGCACCACTTTGGTGACACTGACGTTGAGTATTTCAACAGCTATAGCGGTGCACGTTATTCTGTTTCCGGCGATTTACTCGTTACAATATCGCGTACGAATCAGTGTCCTTCTACCCCCACGACATCACCAGGACCAAAAACGTTGTCACGTAGACCGTCTATCGGGGGTCGGGGGGTAGAGAGCCTGGAATCGGCCGTGCAGATTGAAGGGGTGTTGGTGTTGGAGGTACCAGGTGGTCCCGAGGCGGTGCCAGCCGGCAGGTGCGTTATGGGAAATCGATGGCAGTTCCCGCGCTCGCTGCCGAGACCGCAATGTCCTCTGTAGCCGCAATAGCAGATGTGGAATCCGCAGTGAGGCACGCCCACGGCGGCGTGGCAAATCACATCGTATGGAAGTCCGTCGTTGATAGATAGCAGTATGGCGATGCCCAGTTGCCAAAAAAAGGAAAACGTATTATCCATCGTCAGCAAACAGTCTCTGGCAGAGGGTGCTACGAGTGCGGTGTTGCTCTAGACTTACGTATTTGTTTCCTTTCGAGCGAGTAACATCGCTAGTTCTTTTTTTGAGTGTGTTTCCATTCCGTCCGAAATAATTTCATTTTGCTATTTGCCTCATTTGTCTCTACTTTAGTGATCTCTCCCTATATCATGGTGTCTTCTTCTTCTTCTTCTTCTTCTTCTTGTTTTGAATGGGCGTACTTTGGACCACGCTTGTTCAGCTGTTGGGCTTTGATCTTTGCCCAGCACTGTCACATCCTCTGTCGGTGTAACCCCTTCCTTTCTTCTGTCCAGGGGATACCTTTTCTTCGGGACTTGTCCTGAAAGCCTCGGTCTTCCTTCAGGGTGTGTCTCACAGACTGTCTGTTCTGGAGATCAGTTATTCCTAGTTCTTTAATGTCCTTCTCGGTTTCTGTCAGCCAAGTGGTGCGAACCTTCTTGTTTTGCCAGAAGGTGAACAGACGGTTGGTCAGGCAATCCTATCTGTAATATTCCACAAAAAGTTAGTTTCAAAATGATTTAGAAAAGATGGTGCTAAAAGTTCCATTTGACTCTGAACAATAAAAAGTGCAAGCTCCTCCATACGGGTCCTAAAATCAATCCTTTAAGTATCGGTTACACTGTAAATCACACGAACTTGTCGATTCACGTAAATATTGTGAGGTTAGAATTACGATCAACTTAATTGGAACCACAAAACAGAAAATCCGGCGGGGAAGGCGAAACAATGACTGTCAGCTCCAGTACTCGAGTGCGGTGTGGGAGCCTTAACAATTACTATTAACCGAAGACAAGTAATAAGTTGCAATAGCAGCAGCTCGTTTTGCGCGTCACCAACTTTCTCCCCCGAACGCCAAAATATTTTGTTGCCTCCATCTATATAGGGAGAAATGACTAATGTCACAAAGTAAGAGGAATTAGAGCCCGCATAGAAAGATTCAGGTATTCATTTTTCCCGCGTGCTATTCGAGAGGCGAACGGTCCGGAAATAGTCTGAAAATGTTTCTATGAATCTACTGCCAAACAGTTGAGTGGGAATTGCAGTGTGTTCATGTACATGTAGTTTGCTTATCGAATATCTATACTTCGATATTACTATATAAGGACAAGTAGTTGCTTACCGTTTTTATCAAAAACCTCGAAAAATAGTTGTCCAATTTACTTCAGATTTTTACACGATACTCTAATAAACGTTCGGATGGACATAGCCTATATATATATATATATATATATATATATATATATATATATATATATATATATATATATATGGTGTAAATATATAGTAGTAACTGACGGAATGTCGTCGAGTAAAACAGAAGTGATTTCTGGCGTTCCCCGAGGTAGTGTTATAGGCCATTTGCTCTCCCTTATCTATATAAACGATTTTGGAGACAATATGAGCAGCCGTCTTAGGTTGTTTGCAGATGACGGTGTCGTTTATCGACTGGTAAAGTTATCAGAAGATCAAAATAAATTGCTAAACGATTTAGAAAAGATCTCTATATGGTGCGAAAATTGGCAGTTGGCCCTAAATAATGAGAAGTGTGAGGTCATCCACATGAGTGCTAAAAGGAATCCGTTAAACTTCTGTTACACGATAAATCACGAACAACTTAAATTGGAAGGAAGACATAGAAAATGTTGTGGGGAAAGCTAACCAAAGACCGCGTTTTATTGGCAGGAAATTTAGAAATGTAACAGATCTACTAAAGAGACTGCCTACAATACCCTTGTCCGTCCTCTTTTAGAATACTGCTGTGCGGTGCGGGGTTCTTCCAGATAGGATTAACAGAGTACATTGAGAAAGTTCAAAGAAGGGCAGCACGTTTTGTATTATCGTGGAACATGACATGACATGATACAGGATTTGGGGTAGACACCATTAAAACGAAGGTGTTTTCCGTTGCGGAGGAATCTTCTCACGAAATTTCAATCACCAGCTTTCTCTCCGAATGTGAAAATATTTTGTCGACGTTGACCTACATAGGGAGAAACGATCACCGTGATAAAATAAGGGAAATGATGGTTTGCACGGAAATCGAAAGTTCTGAAGTGATTTACATTAAAATTGTACAGGTTCTATAATAAATATTTACAGATTTTCGGTTAAAACTCATTGCGCGAAAGAAATACTGTGCTGTGAAAATGTGTATTTTCGTTTTTCTTCTTGCAGTCAGTTTTAACTAAAATGGCGGGGCATTTTAACCATATTTGTTTTGTTTTTATTTAATCGAATTTTTATTTTGTTCACAAATTGCAACGCCTTCTAACCTTTTCACGCTAATTAATGCCATATAAGCATAGACTTTACCGAATGTATTACTGACCAAAATAACGATTCTGGTAGCTAGAGTCGGATGTTTGTGTTAATCATGCTTTTTGCATTCTTGTGGAAATATTTCCATAGCAACTTTGTTCCCCTAACAAATATTTCTTTATATCTAACAGAGACGTGAAATACCAGTTTTCGTAAATTTAGCAGTAAGATCTTTTTAATGTAACGAATTTTTTTTTAGAAAATTTCATCCGCTATGGCTTGAATTTACAGAAGCACTGAAACGTGGATTTTTTTAAATAGCTAACCGAGAAGTCAGGTACTAGTTGCTATAGAAGTAACCTGTAAAATCCTTTAATAGTACTTTAGTAATTATTTATTTTCAATAAAACTTTCGCCCCAATTTTACGCCCGTAGTGGTTGATTTTTCAAAAATGCTGAGAAACGTGTTTTTTAATTTCTGACTGAGAAACCAAATACCAGTTTTCGTAGTTTTAGTTTCAAGCCGCGCGGGATAAGCCGAGCGGTTTTAGGCGCTGCAGTCATTGATTGTGCGGCTGGTCACGGCGGAGGTTCGAGTCCTCCCTCGGGCATGGGTGTGTGTGTTTGTCCTTAGGATAATTTAGGTTAAGTAGTGTGTAAGCTTAGGGACTGATGACCTTAGCAGTTAAGTCCCATAAGATTTCACACACATTTGAACTTTTTTTTTTCTAGTTTCAAAATTTCCTTAATAGCGACATACTTTCAAAAAGCCTATCATCCCCTATTTCACCCCTTTAAAAATAGAATTGCCTACGATATGAGATCCACACCCTCTCCAAATTACAAGTTTTTATCGTTAGCGGTTTGGGCTGAGCGATTATGATTCAGTGAGTCAGTCTTAGAGGTTGGATTTCCAAAAACAACGAAACATGTATTTTTTCATCTCTAACCTAGAAATCAAATACCAATTTTCAAAGATGTAGCCTTAGAAATGCTTCCGCAATGAAATATTTTCATAAAATGTTTCACACCCATAGCGGTTGAATTTACAAATATAATGACATGCGTATGTTTTATTTCTAACAGACAAGCCAAATAAAACCCTTTAACCCCTATTTCATCCCCTTAGGGTTGGAATTTTAAAACATCCTTTCTTAGAAGACGCCCATAGTATAAGATCCACACCTTCTTCAGATTTTAAGTTTCTGTCCGTAGCGGTTTGGACGGGCGATTATGAGTCAGTCAGGCAGTTAGTCAGGACATGCCTTCTATATATTGAAGAAGACTTTAAACAAAAATTTGTGCACCACAGTGTGCTGTTTCTTTTTTTTTTTTTTTTTTTTTGTTCCTTGCAGTAGTTTTTCGCAGAAAACAAGGAATTTTTATAAATGACGAATCGGATTATGGTTAGAATACTACTACGGAATTCCGAATCGTCCGAAACTTCGCAATCCTACACGAAACTATGGAAATACGCCAATAAAGATACTATCCTCAGATATCCAGCAGCAGGAGAGGTCTCTGATACACAGTATACTAATGACCCCGATCAATTAACCCATTAATTTTAAATGACTTCAATTCACAACCAATGAGTCGTTGGCAATAACAACACACAAGGCACAAGATCAGCTACAGGGGAAAGAGGAGAGTGACAAAGAGGGGGGAGGAAATTGATGTAGAGAAGGGGAAGGAGGAGATGGACAGAGATAGGCGGGATTAAGCAGTGGAGGGAGGAGGAGGAGGAGGAGGAGGAGGAGGAGGAGATAGACTAAAACGGGGGGGACAGAAGAGGAGGAGGAGGACAGAGAGAGGGGAAGAAAGAGATTAGGACATACAGTATATACAATTCCCATAGATATTTAGCAGTTGCAAAGCATTGCCATGTCCGCTAGTTTATTTGTTAAGACAGAAGGAAACAAACGCATATAAACACAAAATATCGACGTTACAAATTTTAAATGGTTGGTGATCCGCAATTGCCAATGTGAGGTTGTAACGGAACATATTAAAGGCTTTACATTACCGAAGTATGCGATACCCTGCAAATTCAACCAGTTTAACGAGTATTTATGATTATAGAAAAGTTATTGTGTATGTTAACAATGATTGCATAACATGTCTCCATAAACAGTCAACCCATTAAATTATACTGAATAACTGACCCACACAAAAGTTAATATCGCTTGATCACTGATAAAGCAAATGTCATCATGTAAAAACACTAAGTTCATCTTAAATAATTAATATGAAGTATGAAAAAATCTCCTTAAATAAAAATCACCCAGTGAAACATATTTGTTCACTAGGAGCGTTTTCACTCAGTATTCACGTAATCAATCCTATTTTAGACGAAAACCATTGTAATTCTTAATAATTCATGTTATTTACTTATTTATGCAAATTAGACAAGTCAATTGACAAACTTCTAAAAAACGGCCTTTTTGTAACAAAGAATTATTCTGTCAAGTCGACAAATCTGTCTGTCATTTTAATAACATGTTAAATTATGTCACTCGATGCAAATTAAGAACTTTTCTGCACAAATTATGATAACATATGTACATGTGATATAAACCATATCTCTTTTTAGTAGTTCTTTGACAATGTTATAAATACAAGCAGCAAGAAGGGTCTGGGACGCAGTCGGAATGTCACTTTGGTAAAGTGTGTTTGTGTGTTATTGTTTGAGGTGGATAAACAATGCAAAGAACATGTAAAGGAAGTACTACTTTGTGTTGTGTCATGGTCTTTGGTGGACAGTGGAATTAAGATGCCACCAAAGTAATAAATATTTGATGTTTACATATTTGTTGGTTTCGCTCGTTCTTTATCATCAAAAGCACATAAAAAACACGCGACCTCATGTTTTTAACCCTAGACAACCAGAGCCAGCATCAGCATCGAGACACAGCAGCGATCCAGCAAGCAGCAGCGATTACCACAATGCATTTTAATGGTGCCAACCTAACATCAAGTGCTAACAAGCTCCGTAAATGGGAGTGAAATAGTGCGGTTATAGCAATTAGGAATATCTACGACTAGGCGACCATTACAAGGTGCACTGGCTGTACCCTCGTTAAGTCGTCCGTGGTAAAAGAGACTGGGCATCGGCGACACTGCAAGAATGGGCTGAGATGTGATCCGCTCCACATTCACAGGACACACAGTCCATATTAACACATCAGTCTGTGGCGATTACTTTTGCCTCTTGCGACACACCGGAAGCTATTCGGTTGAGTGATTTCCAGGGAAACTTTCTTCAGATATTATTCATCTTTCCATACGCTGTGTCCTAGCGCCCTCGTTTGTAGTCTCTTTTTCTTTCTAGGCACTGTGCGTACCTAAGATGGAAACATTTCCTTGGCCTACTGTTGTCAACATGCTTGGTGGTAATTAAGTAGAGGATGAACTTCTGATATTGTTGCCTTGGTTTTATACCAACGTTTGGTGATCCGCGGGCCTCATTCACATACTTTCTTAATGTCACGGACCGCCCCGTCACGTGACGCGGCAGCAGCGCTATTATCACATAAAGTCAAAATTAATAACGTTCGTGACATTCATGTTTATCGGGTGACGCACCTACAGGAATGGGAGTCCTTTCCAGACAAGCTACGCCAACAATATTCATATACTTATACAATGAGATGTCAAAAATCACGGAATAGCGATATGCACATATACACATGGGGATAGTATCGCGTGCTCAACATACACTCCTGGAAATGGAAAAAAGAACACATTGACACCGGTGTGTCAGACCCACCATACTTGCTCCGGACACTGCGAGAGGGCTGTACAAGCAATGATCACACGCACGGCACAGCGGACACACCAGGAACCGCGCTGTTGGCCGTCGAATGGCGCTAGCTGCGCAGCATTTGTGCACCGCCGCCGTCAGTGTCAGCCAGTTTGCCGTGGCATACGGAGCTCCATCGCAGTCTTTAACACTGGTAGCATGCCGCGACAGCGTGGACGTGAACCGTATGTGCAGTTGACGGACTTTGAGCGAGGGCGTATAGTGGGCATGCGGGAGGCCGGGTGGACGTACCGCCGAATTGCTCAACACGTGGGGCGTGAGGTCTCCACAGTACATCGATGTTGTCGCCAGTGGTCGGCGGAAGGTGCACGTGCCCGTCGACCTGGGACCGGACCGCAGCGACGCACGGATGCACGCCAAGACCGTAGGATCCTACGCAGTGCCGTAGGGGACCGCACCGCCACTTCCCAGCAAATTAGGGACACTGTTGCTCCTGGGGTATCGGCGAGGACCATTCGCAACCGTCTCCATGAAGCTGGGCTACGGTCCCGCACACCGTTAGGCCGTCTTCCGCTCACGCCCCAACATCGTGCAGCCCGCCTCCAGTGGTGTCGCGACAGGCGTGAATGGAGGGACGAATGGAGACGTGTCGTCTTCAGCGATGAGAGTCGCTTCTGCCTTGGTGCCAATGATGGTCGTATGCGTGTTTGGAGCCGTGCAGGTGAGCGCCACAATCAGGACTGCATACGACCGAGGCACACAGGGCCAACACCCGGCATCACGGTGTGGGGAGCGATCTCCTACACTGGCCGTACACCACTGGTGATCGTCGAGGGGACACTGAATAGTGCACGGTACATCCAAACCGTCATCGAACCCATCGTTCTACCATTCCCAGACCGGCAAGGGAACTTGCTGTTCCAACAGGACAATGCACGTCCGCATGTATCCCGGGCCACCCAACGTGCTCTAGAAGGTGTAAGTCAACTACCCTGGCCAGCAAGATCTCCGGATCTGTCCCCCATTGAGCATGTTTGGGACTGGATGAAGCGTCGTCTCACGCGGTCTGCACGTCCAGCACGAACGCTGGTCCAACTGAGGCGCCAGGTGGAAATGGCATGGCAAGCCGTTCCCTAGGACTCCATCCAGCATCTCTGCGATCGTCTCCATGGGAGAATAGCAGCCTGCATTGCTGCGAAAGGTGGATATACACTGTACTAGTGCCGACATTGTGCATGCTCTGTTGCCTGTGTCTATGTGCCTGTGGTTCTGTCAGTGTGATCATGTGATGTATCTGACCCCAGGAATGTGTCAATAAAGTTTCCCCTTCCTGGGACAATAAATTCACGGTGTTCTTATTTCAATTTCCAGGAGTGTATAAAAGGACATGTGGAGCCGTCATTTGTACCCCAAGAGTCGTGTGAAAAAGTTTCCGATGTGATTATGGCCGCATGACGTGAATTAACAGATTTTGAACCCAGAATGGTAGTTGGAGAAAGACGAATGCGACATTCCATTTCAGAAATCTACAGGGAATTCAGTATTCCGAGATCCAAAGTGACACGAGTACCCCGAGAATACCGAATTTCAGGCATTAGCTCTCACCGTGGACAACGCCATGTCCGACACCCTTCAGTTAACGTCCGATAGCAGCGGCATTTACGTAAGGTTGTTAGTGCTAACAGACAAAAAGCAATGCATAAAATAACCACAGAACTCAATATGGAACGTACGACGAAAGTATCCGTTGGGATAGTGCGCCGAAATTTATTGTAAATGGGCTACAGCAGCAGAAGATCGACACGAGTGCCTTTGCTAACAGCCACATTGTCTGCAGCGGCTATATGGGCTAGTCATCATATCTGTTGGACCTTAGACCGTGGTTTGACCAGATGAGTTCAAATGGCTCTGAGCACTATGGGACCTAACATCTGAGGTCATCAGTCCCCTAGAACTTAGAACTACTTAAACCTAACTAACCTAAGGACATCACACACATCCATGCCCGAGGCAGGATTCGAACCTGCGATCGTAGCAGTCGCGCGGGTCCAGACAGACGCGCCTAGAACCGCTCGGCCACACCGGCCGGCGATCAGATGAGTCTCGCTTTCAATTGGTAAGAGCTACTGGTAGGATTCGAGTGTGACGCAAACCCCACGAAGCCATGGACACCCAAGTTGTCAGCAAGGCACTGTGCAATCTGTTGGTGGCTCCATAATGGCGTGGCTCTGTTTATGTGGAATGGACTGCGTCTTCTGGTCCATCTGAACCGATTATTGACTGGAGATGGTTGTGTTTGGATACTTAGACCCCATTTGTGCCATTCAGCGATGAAATTTTTATGGAATGCAATGCGTCATGTCGCCGAGCCACAATTGTTTGTGATTGGTTTGAAGAACACTTTGGGCTATTGGAGCAAATGATGTGGCCTCCCAGCTCGCACGGCATGAATCACATCGAACATATGTGGCACATAACCGGCAATACTTTCGCAGTTATAAACGGCTATAGAGGCTTGCACGCTTCCCTCCTCAATCCAGATTTCCGTTCGGCCTCAGCCCACTATGTGAGTGAGGCGGTGCTAGGGTAAATTGTGCAGTTGCTTAAAGCCGTGTATTCGCGTTACCCAAATAGAGGAGTGTATCAAATTTTCGCATTTTGTTCGTGTCTGGAGGATAATTAGGTATGTCGGATTTCACTAAAAGGCGCACTTGAAATATTTGGATACTTGGTCTGGAAGTAACATTCGCTTAGGTTAGCGACAAGCTCTAGGCAGCGTTTGCACACATCTTCCCAATATATAAGGCAACGGTGTGACATACTGACCGGTTATCTCCATTCAACAATTTCATATTTTTTCTCTTGGTCGATATTTGGCTTTCCTCCAATCCAGATAAAAATGTAATTTTTGTTGGAATTGTCTGGCTCCGTTTCGCACCATCGACAAATCCGTGAAGGGGGTAATGGCCGGCCGATTTGATGGCGAGTTGAAAGGAGTTACGGGGCGCGAGAGTGAATCAGAGGGGCAAGGGTAGGGTGAGTGGGAGAATTGAGAGCGGTCCCGGTTTGGCGAGGGTGCGTCGGCCATCTTAGTGGGCGTCATCGACCGGTGGCGTTCCGGTCGAAACGACACGCAGCCGCGTGACAGCGCGCAGTGGAAAATTCCGCCGCCGGCAGCGGGCCAAGGCCATTCCCGGGCGCCGGGGGAGTCCCGCTCACACCTCCCAGCAGCGGGGGTCGTAATTGCAGCCAGCCTTGACCTCCCTTCTGCTGGTATCGGAGGGCGACCCTTGTTTCATGGGCTGGCGACGGGTCACGTGTGTTGCTCTCTAAGGTAGAGAGCCGCTATAAATGATTCACCCGTTATCAGTACTCTGTTTTTTTTTTCCAAAATGTTGTTGTTGTTGTCTTCAGTTCGACGACGTGTTTGATGCAGCTCTCCAAACTATACCATCCTGTGCAAGGCTCTTCATCTGCAATAACTAGTGCAACCTACAGCCTTCTGAATATGCTTTCTCTACAATTCCTCCCCCCCCCCCCCCCCCCCCACTCACTCGCTCTTCCCTCCAGTACTAAATTGATGATCCCTTGATGTCTCAGAATGCCCCCTGCCAACCTATCCCTTCTTCTAGTCAGGCTGTTCCAAAGATTTCTCTTCTGCTCAATTCTATTTAGTTACCGCCTCATTAGCTACGTAATCTACCCATCTAAACTTCAGCATTTTTCCGTAGCACCACATTTCAAAAGCTTCTATTCGGTTCCTGTGTAAACTAATTGTCGTTCATGTTTCACTTCCATACATGGCCACACTCCATACAAATAGTTTCTCAAAAAGACTTCTTAACCTATTCAAAGTTAACAACTTTCTCTTCTTCAGAAACGCTTTTCTTGCAATTGCCAGTCGACAATTTATATCGTCTCTGCTTCGGCCATCATCAGTTATTTTGCTGTTCAAATAACGAAACCCATCTGGCACTTCAAATACCTCGCTTTTTATCTAATATTTCAGCATCACCTGATTTAATTCGACTACATACCATTATTCTTGTTTTGCTTTTGTTTATCTTCTATCCTCCTTTCAAGACATTGTCCTTCCCGTTCAACTGCTCGCTCAACTTTAATTCTTACTCCAAATTTTCCCTTTGTTTTCTTTGCTGCTTGCTCAATGTAGAGACTGAATAACATCAGGGAATATATACAACCCTGTCTCACTCCCTCCTCCACCAACCTTTTAAGATAAGTTATATGATCAATATTGCCTCTTGTGTGCTCACATTGCTCCGGAATGTAAACTGATCTTCCCTAAGGTCGGCTTCTACCAGCTTTTCCATTCTTTTGCAAAGAATTCTTGTTAATATTTTAGAACCATGATTTATTAAACAGTTACTTCGGCAATATTCATACCTATCAGCACCTCCTTTCCTTGGAATTGGAATTGTTACATTCTTCATGTCTGGGGGTATTTCGCCTCTCTCGTACATCTTGCAGACCACGTTGAATAGTTTTGTCATTGCTGGCTTTCCCAAGGCTATCAGTAGTTCTTACAGAATGCCCTGTACTTGCGCGGGCTTTTTTCGTTCCAGCTTAGGTCTTTCAGTGCACTATCACATTATTCTCACACTATCATATCTGACATCTCATCTTCATCTAAGTCCTCTTCTATTACTACAATATTGTTTTGGGTGGCCGCTGTGGCCGAGCGGTTCTAGGCGCTTTAGTCTGGAACCGCGTAACCACTACGGTCGCAAGTTCGAATCCTGCCTCGGGCATGGATGTATGTGATGGCTTTAGGTTAGTTAGGTTTAAGTAGTTCTAAGTTGTAGGGTACTGATGACCTCTACATCTACATCCATACTCCGCAAGCCACCTGACGGTGTGTGGCGGAGGGTACCCTGAGTACCTCTATCGGTTCTCCCTTCTATTCCAGTCTCGTATTGTTCGTGAAAGAAGGATCGTCGGTATGCTTCTGTGTGGGCTCTAATCTTTCTGATTTTATCCTAATAGTCTCTTCGCGAGATATACGTAGGAGGGAGCAATATACTGCTTGACTCTTCGGTGAAGGTATGTTCTCGAAACTTTAACAAAAGCCCGCACCGAGCTACTGAACGTCTCTCCTGCAGAGTCTTCCACTGGAGTTTATCTATCATCCGTAACGCTTTCGCGATTACTAAATGATCCTGTAACGAAGCGCGCTGCTCTCCGTTGGATCTTCTCTATCTCTTCTGTCAACCCTATCTGGTACGGATCCCACACTGCTGAGCAGTATTCAAGCAGCGGGCGAACAAGCGTACTGTAACCTACTTCCTTTGTTTTCGGATTGCATTTCCTTAGGATTCTTCCAATGAATCTCAGTCTGGCATCTGCTTTACCGACGATCAACTTCATATGATCATTCCATTTTAAATCACTCCTAATACGTACTCCCAGATAATTTATGGAATTCACTACTTCCAGATGCTGACCTGCTATTTTGTGGCTAAATGATAAGAGATCTATCTTTCTATGTATTCGCAACACATTACACTTGTCTACATTGAGATTCAATTGCCATTCCCTGCACCATGCGTCAATTCGCTGCAGATCCTCCTGCGTTTCAGTACAATTTTCCATTGTTACAACCTCTCGATACACCACAGCATCATCTGCAAAAAGCCTCAGTGAATTTCCGATGTCATCCACGAGGTCATTTATGTATATTGTGAATAGAAACGGTCCTATGACACTCCCCTGCGGCACACCTGAAGTCACTCTTACATCGGAAGACTTCTCTCCATTGAGAATGACATGCTGCGTTCTGTTATCTAGGAACTCTTCAATCCAATCACACAATTGGTCTGATAGTCCATATGCTCTTACTTTGTTCTTTAAACGACTGTAGGGAACTATATCGAACGCCTTGCGGAAGTCAAGAAACACGGCATCTACCTGTGAACCCGTGTCTATGGCCCTCTGAGTCTCGTGGACGAATAGCGCGAGCTGGGTTTCACACGACCGTCTTTTTCGAAACCCATGCTGATTCCTACAGAGTAGATTTCTAGTCTCCAGAAAAGTCATTATACTGGAACATAAAACGTGTTCCAAAATTCTACAACTGATCGACGTTAGAGATATAGGTCTATAGTTCTGCACACCTGTTCGACGTCCCTTCTTGAAAACGGGGATTACCTGTGCCCTTTTCCAATCCTTTGGAACGCTAAGCTCTTCTAGAAACCTACGGTACACCGCTGCAAGAAGGGGGGCAAGTTCCTTCGCGTACTCTGTGTGAAATCGAACTGATATCCCATCAGGTCCAGTGGCCTTTCCTCGTTTGAGCGATTTTAATTGTTTCTCTATCCCTCTGTCGTCTATTTCGATATCTACCATTTTGTCATCTGTGCGACAATCTAGAAAAAGGAACTACAGTGCAGTCTTCCTCTCTGAAACAGCTTTGGAAAAAGACATTTAGTATTTCGGCCTTTAGTCTGTCATCCTCTGTTTCAGTACCATTTTGGTCACAGAGTGTCTGGACATTTTGTTTTGATCCACCTACCGCTTTGACATAAGACCAAAATTTCTTAGGATTTTCTGCCAAGTCAGGAACTTTACTTTCGAATTCATTGAACGCCTCTCGCATAGCCCTCCTCACACTACATTTCGCTTCGCGTAATTTTTGTTTGTCTGCAAGGCTTTGGCTATGTTTATGTTTGCTGTGAAGTTCCCTTTGCTTCCGCAGCAGTTTTCTAACGCGGTTGTTGTACCACGGTGGCTCTTATCCATCTCTCACGATCTTGCTTGGCACATACTCATCTAACGCATATTGGACGATGGTTTTGAACTTTGTTCGCTGATCCTCAACACTATCTGCACTTGAGACAAAACTTTTGTGTTTAGCCGCCAGGTACTCTGTAATCTGCTTTTTGTCACTTTTGCTAAACAGAAAAACTTCGTGCCTTTTTTAATATTTCTATTTACGGCTGAAATCATCGATGCCGTAACCGCTTTATGATCACTGATTCCCTGTTCTGCGTTAACTTTTTCAAATATTTCGGGTCTGTTTGTCACCAGAAGGTCTAATATGTTATCGCCACGAGTCTGTTCTCTGTTTAACTGCTCAAGGTAGTTTTCAGATAAAGCACTTTAAAATATTTCACTGGATTCTTTGTCCCTGCCACCCGTTATGAACGTTTGAGTCTCCCAGTCTATATCCGGCAAATTAAAATCTCCACCCAGAACTATAACATGGTGGGGAAATCTACTCGAAATATTTTCCAAATTATCCTTCAGGTGCTCAGCCACAACAGCTGCTGAGCCAGGGGGCCTATAGAGACATCCAATTACCATGTCTGAGCCTGCTTTAACTGTGACCTTCACCCAAATTATTTCGCAATTCGGATCTCCTCAAATGTTATTAAGTCCCATCGTGCTCAGAGCCATTTGAACCATTTGAATTTGAATATTGTTTTGAAGTTCATCTCCCTTCTATAGAGCCTCTATACACTCCTTTCACCTTTCAGCTTTCCGTTTTTGCTTAGGACTGGTTTTCCATCTGAGCTCTTGGTATTCATACAGCGCTTCTCTTTCTTTCAAAGGCCTCTTGAATCTTCCTGTAGGCGGCATCTATCTTTCCCGTAGTGATACATGCTTCTGACTCCTGCCAGCAGTTAAATTAAACATCTCCTGTGTTAGCCCAAGATTTCCACAGTATTATATGTACAAATGTGATTGATACATGAATAAACCGTAAACTCATCAAGTTTGCGCTTTACAGTCTACAAATTTTCTCTAATCACGCGACTCACGTGCAAGTGGTAGCTAAGTTCGTTCCATACCTTAAGAAGCAACATCCTGTGACCGAATGGTCAACACAGCAGCATTGATGTATTCTCTGGGCCGTTCCAGTCTTCCTGACAGTGAGTGTGCGTAAACACGGTTTTCGCCGTAACCCAAAGGAAAAATTCCAAGGCGTTACGTTAGGTGACCTATGTGTGGGGGGAGGTGGGAAGACCAGAGCCACACCGTCTTCACCACAGCGGCAATCCATCTATTCGGAAGTTCTTCGTTTAAGTAAGGGCGAATATCGATACTCCAATAAAGAGGTGCCCCATCGTGTTGTAAGATGAACTTCGTGTAATCACCATTATTTATGAAAACAACTGAAACTTATCAAGGTAAGCGATACTCGTCATAGCGTTTTCACAGAAGAAAAACGGCCCATACGTCGTCTATGACATTGCACAGAAAATATTGACCTTCGGCCAATCTCGCTCATGTTCCACAATGTCGTGAGCATTCTCAGTACCCCACTCCCTGGGGATAAACCTTTTTAGGTAAATGGAAGGCTTCTTCGTAGCTGAATATCAGCTTGGATGTGAAATGCTCATCTCTCGTGCTTCCTGCTTTGTGATGCAAAATTCAATACTGCGGCCATAATCTCCCGGTTTAAATTGTTGCGCTAGGCGCGGACGGTACGGTTCGAAACGGAATTACCGTCGTAAAATCCGCCATACAGGTTACTCCGGTGCTCCAAATTCGTGGCTTGCGCGGCCCGTTGACATGTTTGGACTGCGTACTTAACTTTCTCTCGCCCTCTCCGCGGTTGCATCTGGCACACTTGATCGACCGCTACTTTCCTGTTTACAAAAACAACCATTGTCCCTAAATGGTCAATAACGACGCACGATACTCTGTTCACACGGCTGTTCTTGTCCATAATTCGTTCTAAACGCACGCCGCACTACGCAACAGATAAACATCTTGTACACACAAACTCTTGTGTACTTGTAACGCCAACTGGTGGGCACAATGCAAACTCGGTGAGTTCATGGTTCTGTTCATACATTAATCATATTTTTAGACGTAATAATTTGGGAAAAAACTATAGAACTTTGAAAACTATTGAATCATTTGTAGTGGCCATGCAGTTTGAAGGATCTCTTCTTCGGTAAAATTCATTGAATAAAGGTTTGTTGAGGGGGAACGCAGTGAGCTTCAGATACTTTTAGAAGGATATATATTACTGCCACGGCCGGTTTCGGGCTGCGATGTCCATCTTGAGATGGTTGTTATTGTTTTTGTCTTCATTGCGAAGACTGGTTTAATGCAACCCTCCACGCTGGTGTATCCCGTGCAAGGCTCTTCATCTCCGAGCATGTCATTTGCTCTTCTACTGCCTAAGAATGTCTGAGTAGTTGGTGCTGCATTTGATGCCTTATTATAATATAAAAAAATACGTTAATATGCAGGCAACTAGTGACACATGCGGTGTGTGACTTACATGCTCCTACATTTGTTCTACTGAGCTGCGTTTAGTCTCCTTTTGTTCCTTACGAGCCGGCCCCGATGGCCGAGCGGTTCTAGGCGCTTCAGTCCGGAACCGCGCGACTGCCACGGTCGCAGGTTCGAATCCTGCCTCGGGCATGGATGTGTGTGATGTCCTTAGGTTAGTTAGGTTTAAGTAGTTCTAAGTTCTAGGGGACTAATGACCTCAGATGTTAAGTCCCATAGTGCTCAGAGCCATTTGAGCCATTTGTTCCTTACGCATTTCTGGGACTCGAAACGAACGCACAGCACTGCGGGCTATACGCGTAGCTACACCGCGCTGGGACACCAGTTAGAAGAAGAAGAAGAAGAAGAAGAAGAAGAAGGAGGGGAGGGGGGGAAGCGGTCGACACTGCACACCAAAAGTATCTAGATGTATCCGGATCCTCATACCACTAGGCTATGGTCAATAAGTGTAATTTGTAAATGAAGTTAACAGCTCTAATTTGCAAATGAATTAAACAATCTAAAATTATTTTTTATAGTTTACATGATTTCAATACATGGTCGTAGTTTTTACGGAAAATAGTATAGATCGTTATTTTCAGGGAAAGCGACAGTGTTAGACATGATCTAACTCTTCTCCTGCTTCTAAATGTTTGAACTGCCTCCGCGTACACACAGGATCTTATACTGTGTCTGGCAATCTGGTAACGCATTGCTTTGCCAGTGAACATATCACCATCCGCAGATGTGTAACTCGGTGGTCTCAACAGTGAATTCTTGGGATCATAAATCTTCAGCGTGCGAGCTCGTTGGTTTCATTGGCCATTCACTTGATCCGTCTAGTAATGTGTCTGCTGTCGTCTAGAGAAGCACGACCACAGTACCCATGCGTATGAATGAGGTCGGTCGCCGTACGGAAACCTGTGCGCAGATGCCCGAGAGGCGATGGCACGCGGCCCGATGACGTCCGCCTCGCTGGCTGCCGATTGCGTATTCATGCCCTGTCCGTACGTCAGGGACCATCTAGTCAATAAAAGACCAATTGCTTGGTAATTCATTCTTTGTTGCAAGTTCTGCGCCGAGTTCCGTACGTATAGATTATTCCCTTTGTTGTGGCAAGTATGTTGATCATTGACCTGCTGCGTGAGTGTGCAGCTCGGTGAATGCACCGTGTCAGTATTAAAGCAGTGTTGAAAAGGATGTATCTGCGCCTGTGACAAAGGTGAAGTACGGCTCCATTCACGCATATATTCTTTGTTTCGACACCGTTGAGTTAGCATTACTGTTCATTTAGAATGAAATCGTATTGTTTTATGCCGCTAATTCGTAGCAGAAATACATTGTTTTAAGCCGACTGAACTTAAGTCCCGAATCTATTCACATGTCTCTCCTAGCTCAAAGCTCTTTCACGCTACACACACACACACACACACACACACACACACACACACACACACACACACAAACACACACACACACACACAAACACAAACAAACGAAGTTTTTTGTCGGGGAGACGGGAAATATAGAAATTTCAATGGTGCCAGTCCCCTGATTCCGAAAATTTTTTTCGGGAGGCTTTAACTACAAATTCCCACTCAATAGTTTCCATTTAGGAACACCTCTATGTCGCTCTCAATCGACTTGTGTACTACACTGAAAATTCTACATCAGACTCTCGTGAGTAGGGAGCGGAATATCTAAAACAAAAGTAAGTTATAAAAGTGTTGGTTGAATTGTTATATTTTCATGCATCATGTGCGGGGGCCGTCCAGTAAATAATCCAACACTTTTTTCCTTGGCCATTCTCGATTGAAAAAATTCGGAATTCCTTGTGGGACATCGTGGAATATTGCCGCTCCAGCCCATATACACTACTGGCCATTAAAATTGCTACACCAAGAAGAAATGCAAAACTAGAACTGAAATGTGATTACATTTTCACGCAATTTGGGTGCATAGATCCTTAGAAATCAGTACCCAGAACAACCACCTCTGGCCGTAATAACGGCCTTGATACGCCTGGGCATTGAGTCAAACAGGGCTTGGATGGCGTGTACAGGTACAGCTGCCCATGCAGCTTCAACACGATACTACAGTTCATTAAGAGTAGTGACTGGCGTATTGTGACGAACCAGTTACTCGGCCACAATTGATCAGACGCTTTCAATTGGTGAGAGATCTGGAGAATGTGCTGGCCAGGGCAGCAGTCGAACATTTTCTGTATACAGAAAGGCCCGTACAGGACCTGCAACATGCGGTCATGCTTAGTCCTGCTGAAATGTAGGGTTTCGCAGGGATCGAATGAAGGGTAGAGCCACGGGTCGTAACACATCTGAAATGTAACGTCCACTGTTCAAAGTACCGTCAATGCTAACAAGAGGTGACCGAGACGTGTAACCAATGGCATCCTGTACCATCACGCCGGGTGATTCGCCAGTATGGCGATGCTACACGCTTCCAATGTGCGTTCACCGCGATGTCGCCAAACACGGATGCGACCATCATGATGCTGTAAGCAGAACCTGGATTCATCCGAAAAAATGACGTTTTGCCATTCGTGCACCCAGGTTCGTCGTTGAGTACACCATCGCAGGCGCTCCTGTCTGTGATGCAGCGACAAGGGTAACCGCAGCCATGTTCTGAGAGCTGCATTATCGTTGTGCGTTTATTGTTTCGTTGAAAAACCCAGACAGGCGAACAATCATACGACACGGGCGGCTAACAATCATACGGCACTGCGGAGAGACTTTTTGAACACCCCCTATTAAGTTTTGGTAAGGAACACAAGTACGGAAATGTTCCGTTGGATGGAAAATACGATTGAAGATCTCATTGCTTTCAAATCACTCGCTTCATGGTACGCACACAAACTGAGAAGAGGGCGTCATCATCTAAGCAAAGCCTTTCCCAGACTATTTTGCACAAATGTTGCTAGTTCCACTTAGCCCGTTGGAGAACATCTGCTGGTAATATTCGGAAATTGTAGGTGGAAACATCGCTGACAATGGAAGTTTGAGTCAGGCTTGGAGACGTCGTCAGATAGCCGGATGCTGGCTGCTCGCGAAAAGCAGGAAATGATGTTCGAATACTGGCATGACTCAAATTTTCAATTATCACTACATTTTTATTGCCATATTCGCTCTTTGAATACACCAAAAGCGCTGTCTCAAATGGACAGCGCTAACACACATTCCCATTCTTAGTCAGCTGTTCTTTCACGCCGTGACTACACAGTACGAGTTTTTCCGTCGCTCTGCACAAGACCACTTCTGCATACTCATCCTGCTGCCGTCATCGCGCAGTGACTTGCACCTTGCATTGCGGTCACTGGGCTCTGGACTGGCGCGTTTGTAACCTGTGAGAATACACGGCCAACACTTTAGTTGCATAGCTTTTCTCAAGTGGCCAAATATTCGACGCCAGTCTTGGCTAGCAGTGTGGGGGTTGCGTACCGGTGGTGGTGATGATCATATTGTGTGCATACATCGCGTATAAAACCCCCAGCCTTTCTGTGACGTATGCAGTAATGAAGACGTCACGCGCTCTGTCAAAGGCTAGTTAAGTCGACAGGCGCTTTGAAATTATTCGAGAGGCATGGGCAATGTGTTGAGTGAGCGATTCATCCTCTCCGTTACTATGATTCACATAATTTTCTGTAACACTACAAGAACAAACCTACAATACATAAACACACATTGCAGACACCTACACGACACAAATACGCACTTGACACACAACACTAAGGATTAAAGGAAAACGACACCGTCTCAGAAATTCAGTATTTCCCATTAACACCCGGGAAAACATTGTTCATCCATATTTTGGCTGGAACTTCGACCGTAGGCACAGAGTTAAAATTCGGGAAGTAGTTCAGGGAGAGCGTCGGATTGCTACATTATTGGCAGCAAAGCGTTAATTAAGTCCATACAACAATAACTTTGTTTTTTTTTTTTTGTGTGGTGAGCGATGAATTTATCCCAGAAAATAGTTTCACTATATTCAACAGTGTATGTATTTATACCAACTGAGCTGTTGAGAACGAAAAAAATGTGGACTGCAGTGGATAATGTAAGAAACAGCTACAATAAATAAATAAATAAATGTGTTCCAGCAAACATCCTGCGATTCGTCTGCCCATTACCTTGCCATATCACAGCCATGATTCAGACACTCGCTGCTAAATGAACGGGAATGGAGGTTGTCACCTATTTCGTGAAAACAAATTGGACAAAAAGTACTCAACAGTAACGGTAATGCTGATGGGCATGGTGCAAATGAAGAGGTAATGTGGCCGACATTTGGCGTAGCTAAACTTGTTAATGTGGCTCCTATCGGACCATTAGTCCTCTAAAACAATTACGCGCACATTTCAGTGCCGCGCGCAGTGAGGAGAGTATGCGAGCTTGCGGCCGTACACGTAACGCCCATTGCCGTCAGCTATTTTTGTGCTACAGCCCGTGTCTGCGTCGTGGTTAATTACGTGCGTTCATATCACAGGGGGCCCGCTCGGCGCAAGTGACAGCTGCGTGCACGGATGGTGGAGAGAGGAGGGCGTTAATCTGGAAGAGTTAAATAAACCAGATCCGAATGAAATCCCAATTCGGTTTTACAGAGAGTACTGATCGCGTTGGCTCCTTATTCAGCTTGCGTTTATCACGAATCCGTCCCCAAGCATATAGCTCTAAGCGACTGGAAAAAAAGACAGGTTGCTCCTGTATATAAGAAGGGTGAAAGGACGTACTCGCAAAATTAGAGACGAATGTCCTTAAGACACCTGTGCTGCAGAATTCTTGAGCATATTCCAAGTTCGTATATACAAGGGTTGGAACTTAAATAGTGGAAACTATTTATTCACAACCGATACAAAAAATTGGTTCAAATGGCTGTGAGCACTATGGGACGCAACTGCTGAGGTCGTAAGTCCCCTAGAGCTTAGAACTACTTAAACCTAACTAACCTAAGGACATCACACACATCCATGCCCGAAGCAGGATTCGAACCTGCGACCGTAGCGGTCACGCGGTTCCAGACTGTAGCGCCCAGAACCGCACGGCCACTCCGGCCGGCACCGATACAAAAGAGTTACATGTTTACACGTACTACTGTCGTTCAAAGCAGTCACAAGCGTTGTGTAGAACGCGTTGTCAGCGATGTGGAAGGCGTAGTATACCGTTAGCAGAGCCTGTTCTGTTGATGGTGCGAATGTAGCGGTATACTGCCTGTCGAATCTCTGGAACAATTCTGAAGCGAATTCCACGAAGTGGTTCCTTCATCTTCGGAATCAAATCAGAGTCACAAGGACTTGCATCTCCAATTTGAAGCGAATGAGATGCAATGGGAAGAAATAATAAAACATGTTGCCACTATATTTTTATCTCTTAATCTTGCTGTCGAAAGAGTATTAAAAATATGGCCTGCACTAAGATCTCATTTTCTGGAATTCCGCAATGAATCCCCTCGTCTACCAGAAAATGTAATCACATGTAAGAAGAAGAGAAAAAACTTCGGCATATTTGTTGGTTCTGCATGACATAATTTTTTCGGTAGTAACAACAATGAAGAAGAGTGAATCATTTTCTCTGTCAGTTATCGAGATGCACGCTGAAATGCACGGAATTCGCGAAAAGGTTGAGCAAAGAATGAAAGACAACTTTTTCGAGAGTAAGACAATATAATTAATGGGTGAATTAAGTAAGCACTAACGAAAAAAAAACCTATTCGTAACTATTTTCTACAGTTCTACGACTATTTTGTAGGATATTTGTTACCACGATATGATTTCTCAGAAAACAACATCCTTTCCAAGATGCTGTTTTGAAACATAAAATCACCAATAAATTAGACCATTTTCAAAAAGCTGCGGAACATTTAAAGATCGATCAACTGAACATGGGTCGCGAAAACGAAGAATTTCAAATAATTAAAAGAAGCCTAGATAAGGGTCAGTCTTTTGATGACAAAAATAAGGGTGTGACTGAGATATGGAAGAAATTCGTGCAAGGATTTTCCAAGAAAGAAATCCCTAGTAGTATTCACGTCGTATCGTTCATTTTTATTATCCCTAGTTCCAACTGCTTAGTAGAAAGGGTTTTCTCACAGAAGGTATTGAAGTGAAGTGTTGTAGGAAATAAATGCACCTCGAATTCGATAAAAAGTGAATTAATGACAGTTTTCAACTATGATTATAACTGTACTGATTTTTTAACTAGGTAAAATCAAACAAAACATGTTAAAACTTACATATTCGTCATTAAAATATAATAAAGATGAGTAAATAAAAAAATTCGTTTTTCATTTCCCCCCCCCCCCCAAAAAAAAATGTGGCAACACTAGTCTGTATACTTTTGACCAGATAGTGTGTGGACGTGCTGATTTTCTTTGACTAACGTCCGCAGAGGTACATTTTCAGTTCTCTCTCATCATAGCCGAGAGCAGACTGCACTAATATCGTACCTTGTCAGTTACGGTGTAAGTATTTTAGTGCGCAACGATTTAAATTAGCTCGTTTTGTGCAACGGTAAGGAGATAGCTGTACAATGAAGTTGTTGTCTGTTTAGCTGATAACCCAAACGAGTGTGGGCTATAAACTTTTTAAATTCTCATATTCTGACGTTTCATTTTCATATCAGTTCTTATATTCATTCTTATGTTTTATTCATATGTTTATTATTCAAGAAGATTTGGTGAATTCCCTTGGATGATACCGATCGTAGAAACATTCGAAACAGAACGACATGAGCATCGCGCGGCAGGTTCAAAAAATGGTTCAGATGGCTCTGAGCACTATGGGACTTAACATCTGAGGTCATCAGTCCCCTAGACTGGAGCGCCTAGAACCGCTCGACCACACCGGCCGGCCGACAGGTTCACCACTGTAACATTTTTCTCATATGAATCTCACGACTAGAAGAAACGTCATTAACATTAGTGAAGATTTCGAGCGTTGGCAATAATTTCTCAGTAAACCATGCATAATGGATCACTTTTCCTAGAAGTGACTCTTACAATTGATTATGACGCAAGATAACACTACAGGAATTTCACCGAAAACAATTTTATATAATTTTCTCGTTCCTTTTCTTTCCATTCATCTGACATGCAATTAGCAGACGAATAAGGACAACGTTATATCTATATACAGTGAAAACATTCGTGTAGTAATCTTCTACAGACATGGATTTATAAATGAAAAACAAAAGTAGTAATCGGGTTTCGAACACTGAGCGCAAAATTAAGAAGCCGCGACGCTAACACTGTGCCATCATTTTGTCTGAAAGTACGCGCGATAAAAGGCACATAAATACCTCGAAAACTTTGACTATAATTTTTTCAGAAACGGTCGAGTACCTACGGATAGAGTGAGACGCGTGTATGCGTATTTTGACCCCTCTTCCATTGACCAAAGTTTCTGGGAAATCGGGCGGCGGCACTTGCCATGTTCTCCGCGTTCGTTCAAAATGGCTCTGAGAACTATGGGACTTAACATCTTAGGTCATCAGTCCCCTAGAACTTAGAACTACTTAAACCTAACTAACCTAAGGACATCACACACATCCATGCCGGAGGCAGGATTCGAACCTGCGACCGTAGCAGTCCCGCGGTTCCGGACTGGAGCGCCTAGAACAGCACGGCCACCGCGGCCGGCTCCGCGTTCGTGGTAAACCCCTACTCTTAACTAGTAATCAATGGCTCGTGACAGGTAATTTGTTGAAAAGGTTAATATTTCTATAGGACAAAACATACAATATAAATATTAATAAGATGTATTTATAATTTAGGGGATATGTGTTTAACATTTTTGACCTTTTGTCATTTTAATCGTCAAGAGTTGGGGTTGTTTGGGGGAGGAGACCAGACAGCGAGGTCATCGGTCTCATCGGATTAGGGAAGGACGGGGAAGGAAATCTCCTGTGGCCTTTCAAAGGAACTATCCCGGAATTTGCCTGGAGCGATGTAGGGAAATCACGGAAAACCTAAATCAGGGTGGCCGGACGTGGGATTGAACCGTCGTCCTCCCGAATGCGAGTCCAGTGTGCTAGCCACTGCGTAATCGTCAAGAGTCTCAATGCATTTTAGTTTGAGCGCTAAAGCCCAAGATGTCGATTGCCATATCATAATAATTACATTTAATTTGTCTTGAATTGGCGCAGTGTGTGCTGCCTGTTGAGCGTTTAACATAGCTGAAGAAACAGAGGGATATGAACGAGAGATCATAAATAAACGCCGGCGGTAACAGGACTTGCACACGATCAGATAGATGGCAGACTGCGCAAGCCGTGGTAGGACAATGAAGTGATATGCAGGCACGGCGCATTCATCAATCACGTGCTCTAGTTGCACCACCCGCAGTCAGCAGGAAAGAGGAAAGCGCTAGGAGTCGTGTGCCGTCGCATGAAGGCTGACCCTGCAGAAAGGGCAAAACTGTGTTTCACCTCAGATCCATTTTCCCATACCAGTACTCTTCTGGCCACCTTGCCAGTGTCAGCATCACGCATTCCGCCTTTCTTTTCGTTAAAACAAGCGTCTATTTCATTCAATTTGAATCCATTATCTCGTTACGTACTGTCTAGGATATTACATCGGTTTGGGGACATCTCACTTTCATCATCTCAAAGGACAAGTACAGCACATCTGAATTCAGTCGCCCGTTTCTGAACGGTCGAAAATAAGAGATTAGACGTCTGACATATAGTCATCAACTACGTACGCAGTACCATTTGATGTAAAACCACCCAAACAGAGAATTAATCCGTATTCCAGTTAACCATTTGTACGAAACACACACGAGACGGTAGTTGAACACGTCTTATAAACTAAACTATTTCGCAGTCAAGATGATACTCGTACAACACGTATGTACGACGTTTACACCCATCACTGTCTGCTTTTTTGGGAACACGTTCCTAAAGCATTGTCGACAAAAAAACTGCTCTCAAAACAATGTAAATTTTTAAATACAACATTAAATTGTCGTTGGAAAACAGTATTGCAGGACATACCAAGTTGTGAGTTACGGCAGTGATATGAACTTTTTTACATTTACTGCCGTTGTATTTTCACAAATAAGGATATATATTGTAAAAATGTATTGAGATATTAGTCACATTAAAAAAATACAATAAAAACCTTGGAATAACTTCTGCTATATTTGTTAGATGATGCTTATTCCTTCCCATGTATACGTTTTGGACAGACATTATGTTTCTTTTTAGTTTGGTGGACTGATTGCTACTCTTTGTAGTAATCACTGGTCGGTCTACCTCTTCTTCGAAAATTGGTTGTTGATGTTTGTTGTTTTATGTTCTTACCCTCGGCTGCCTCCTTTGGAATTGTTTTCACATATCGTGTGACTGGCGGTGAGGGTCGAATAAAAGACTTGATAGTGGGATGACACGTGTAGCGTAAATTAATTGTTATCGACGTGGCTGCTTCTATTGTTTCAGCCGTTGGGGCAGATGGAGGAGCAGGGCATAATCTAAATTGTATTAATTGTTGTGCGAAGCGTTCGATTTTCTCTACGTGGTAAGCAGAAAAATTTAAAGCAGTTATCAGTCAGTGTGTCATTATCTGTCTATGTATGCCATTGTGTTTTGTTTGGATGCACACTATACCATGCGCTGCTGCTGTAAAAACAAAATGGTTCGTAGATTTCAAAGTACGTACGGTTACTGATCTTGTACCTTTCAAACATCAACTGCAATGCTATTGTATTCCGTAAACCAGTAAACCAAATAACAGTAGGAAAATGCAGTACACAAATATAGCACTTTCAAGGCATCCCTCTTCTGTTTGTTTGTTAATATACGCTTCTACGCGACACAGTTTGTATGTGACTGTACTAATTGTACTATTCATTCAGGAAAAACCGTAAAGGTTCAGGTACAATGAAAAAGAAAAATCATTAGTTTACATCCGATTTTATTTTTAAGTGCTGTAGAACCTCTCTAATTCGAGGCTATTGGAACCAAGTAGAGATAGAATTTGGGAAAACTATAATTACACGAAGAGTTTCAATTTTAGATATCTTTTCACTTACAAGTAAATTCAGAACTTGCTGTTCACAGTACTCCAAACGTAATATTTAACTGTATGAAGTTTCACGCATTTAGCACTGTCTATCGACCCTTTAGGAAACTACTGCAGTGTTGGTTTGATATAGTAATCGTTTGCCAGTCGGTGAGAGCAGATCGCAGTGGCCGAGACAATCGTAGATCTCACCAGGTGGTGTGATTAGATTTTTAGTAGGATCAGGATCTTCAGCTGTTGAAATCAGCCATAAGTTATACCTAATGTATGGTCCTGAAGTAATGAGTGACGAACAAGTCCGAAAATGATGTCGAGAGTTTCGAAATGGCAGCGGGGTTGCTGGCCAAGTATTCGGAACGATGACGTAGTTGAGCATGTGAAACAAAACTTCGAAGTAATCAACGATTGGCGATTAGTGGTCTGGCTAATGAATTCCAAAATGTTGCTCGAACCTCAATTTACAGGATTGTCACTGAACAGCTTCGATATCAAAAACCCAAGTTTTATACCATTTCCAGCATCGCACTTCGTCACCTAGAATGTTTTGTTGGCTTTTAATTGACAAAATAACGTTAGTCGTCCGTAATTACTTCGTCGAATCTTTCTATGTTGCGTACTTGTAGGGGCAGTACGCGGACCAACCCTACAAGTGTCAGGTTGAATGCTAAACACTGCTTGCGTGCATGCATACACCTATAAATGCACGTCGATGTATGAGGTGAACTTCTACACCAAATTTTTCCTCTTGAATAACGGTTTCAGTGTCAGAATGTTATCAAAACGAAACATCCAAGTCGGCCATTTTGTAAACATAGCCTGTGATCGTATGATAGAGGTTAATGTCGTCACAGTGTGTCAGCACATTGTGTTAAGCTAATACATTAAGATAATATAGTGTTTTTATCTCTTGTTGGAATTGTGGTTATGACAAAGGGTTGTTCATGTGCTTCAGTGTGACCCAAGTGTTATCACAGTGCCAGACGGTAGTGACACTTGTTGGTTGGTTGATTGGGCGTAGGGGACCAAACAACGAGGTCATCGGTCCCATCAGATTAGGAAAAGGTGGGGAAAGAAGTCTGCCATGCCATTTCCAAGGAACCATCCCGTCATTTGCCTGAAGCGATGTAGGGAAATCACGGGAAACCTAAATCAGGATGGCCGGACGCGGATTTGAACCGTCGTCCTCACGAATGGGAGTCTAGTATGCTAACCACTGCACCACCTCGCTCAGTAATGACACTTGTCAGTAGGATACTGACTTAGTCTTACAACGAGGTCGTTCGGACTGCCCCACTTCGATTTTCTTCCTATTTTGAAGAATGTGAATGCCAGAGCCTGGGCATCAATTTCCTAAGGCAGTTCGAAGCACTTCTTAGAAACACTGAAAAAATCGACTTTGAAGATTTGAACACTGTTAAAATTTTGAGAAGTACATTAACGGAACAAACTGCAGCTGCATGCGTAGCATGTAGTCGTATGATCCTGAGATAGCTGGTTCTGTTCTCGCTAAATGCATTTTAGTACTTTTATTCGAATTGTATATTTATAGCAAATTGCAGTATTAACCAAAAATGTTGAACCATAATATTTTAATAAAATTGAAGTTTTTATTTTTAATTAATAATGACCTAAAATGCGGGTATTGATAATAAATTCAAATTTTGTTAAAATGCGAGGTATTTCTGTGTTAAAATATGTAATTATTCGTAATCTGTAAAATAAAAAGGTATTTTATTTTCTGTTTGATGTTTCGCATTTAATTATGAAACTTTAATTTATTATGAACATTCTTCTTTTCACACAGTTAGTAATTAAAAACAAAAATTTATTTTTAGGAAGTTTTGACTGAATATTTGCAAATTAACGTTTAAAATTGATAATAAATATAGAATTCAGATAAAAGTTTAAAGAAGGCATCTAACGAGAATCGAACCAACAATCTCTCAATTACAAAGCTAGAAACTACACATGCACAAACAGTTTTAAGTAAAATTTGTCATTGTGCTGAAATACAACGGTTAGAACGTTTGCAATTGTTTGCACTAAGCAAGGGATGCTTACATTATTATTATTACTTTATTATTATCTTTTTTGACTTTTTTTTCTCAGACTTAAGTCTGGTTAAAAATGGAACGTGACGCGGACCTCGGTCAAGCGTGACTTCCTTGTAACTGTATGGTATATGTTATATTGCATTTAGGAACTTTCGGGTAATTGAACATGTATCAATAATTACAGATTTTTGTAGTTGTATATATATGTTTGGATGTAGCTGTATTGCATTGATGTACTGGTTAATATTGTGAGGTATGACTCCTGTAGTTGATAGTATAATTGGGATAATGTCGACTTTATCCTGATGCCACATGTCCTTGACTTCCTCAGCCAGTTGGATGTATTTTTCAATTTTTTCTCCTGTTTTCTTCTGTATATTTGTTGTGTTGGGTATGGATATTTCAATTAGTTGTGTTAATTTCTTCTTTTTATTGGTGAGTATGATGTCAGGTTTGTTATGTGTTGTTGTTTTATCTGTTATAATCGTTCTGTACCAGTATAATTTGTATTCATCATTCTCCAGTACATTTTGTGGTGCATACTTGTATGTGGGAACGTGTTGTTTTATTAGTTTATGTTTTATGGCAAGTTGTTGATGTATTATTTTTGCTACATTGTCATGTCTTCTGGGGTATTCTGTATTTGCTAGTATTGTACATCCGCTTGTTATGTGATCTACTGTTTCTATTTGTTGTTTGCAAAGTCTGCATTTATCTGTTGTGGTATTGGGATCTTTAATAATATGCTTGCTGTAATATCTGGTGTTTATTGTTTGATCCTGTATTGCGATCATGAATCCTTCCGTCTCACTGTATATATTGCCGTTTCTTAGCCATGTGTTGGATGCGTCTTGATCTATGTGTGGCTGTGTTAGATGATACGGGTGCTTGCCGTGTAGTGTTTTCTTTTTCCAATTTACTTTCTTTGTATCTGTTGATGTTATGTGATCTAAAGGGTTGTAGAAGTGGTTATGAAATTGCAATGGTGTAGCTGATGTATTTATATGAGTGATTGCTTTGTGTATTTTGCTAGTTTCTGCTCGTTCTAGAAAGAATTTTCTTAAATTGTCTACCTGTCCATAATGTAGGTTTTTTATATCTATAAATCCCCTTCCACCTTCCTTTCTGCTTAATGTGAATCTTTCTGTTGCTGAATGTATGTGATGTATTCTATATTTGTGGCATTGTGATCGTGTAAGTGTATTGAGTGCTTCTAGGTCTGTGTCACTCCATTTCACTACTCCAAATGAGTAGGTCAATACTGGTATAGCATAAGTATTTATAGCTTTTGTCTTGTTTCTTGCTGTCAATTCTGTTTTCAGTATTTTTGTTAGTCTTTGTTTATATTTTTCTTTTAGTTCTTCTTTAATATTTGTATTATCTATTCCTATTTTTTGTCTGTATCCTAGGTATTTATAGGCATCTGTTTTTTCCATCGCTTCTATGCAGTCGCTGTGGTTATCCAATATGTAATCTTCTTGTTTAGTGTGTTTTCCCTTGACTATGCTATTTTTCTTACATTTGTCTGTTCCAAAAGCCATATTTATATCATTGCTGAATACTTCTGTTATCTTTAGTAAATGGTTGAGTTGTTGATTTGTTGCTGCCAGTAGTTTTAGATCATCCATGTATAGCAAATGTGTGATTTTGTGTGGGTATGTTCCAGTAATATTGTATCCATAATTTGTATTATTTAGCATGTTGGATAGTGGGTTCAGAGCAAGACAGAACCAGAAAGGACTTAATGTGTCTCCTTGGTATATTCCACACTTAATCTGTATTGGCTGTGATGTGATGTTATGTGAATTTGTTTGGATATTAAGTGTGGTTTTCCAATTTTTCATTACTGTGTTTAGAAACTGTATCAATTTAGGATCTACTTTGTATATTTCCAAAATCTGTAGTAACCATGAGTGGGGTACACTATCAAAGGCTTTTTGGTAATCAATGTATGCGTAGTGTAGGGACCTTTGTTTAGTTTTAGCTTGATATGTCACCTCTGTATCTATTATCAGTTGCTCTTTACATCCTCGTGCTCCTTTGCAGCAGTCTTTTTGTTCTTCATTTATAATTTTGTTCTGTGTTGTATGTGTCATTAATTTCTGTGTGATGACTGAAGTTAATATTTTGTATATTGTTGGTAGGCATGTTATGGGGCGATATTTAGCTGGGTTTGCTGTGTCTGCTTGATCTTTAGGTTTCAGATAGGTTATTCCATGTGCAAGTGTATCAGGGAATGTGTATGGGTCTGCAATGTAACTGTTAAATAATTTAGTTAGATGTGAATGTGTTGAGGTGAACTTCTTTAGCCAGTAATTTGCTATTTTATCATTTCCAGGGGCTTTTCAATTGTGTGTAGAATTAATTGCTCGGGTGACTTCATGTTGCAAAATTATCACTTCAGGCATTTGTGGTATCATCTTGTATGTGTCTGTTTCTGCTTGTATCCACCGTGCATGCCTGTTATGTTGTACCGGGTTTGACCATATGCTGCTCCAGAAGTGTTCCATGTCTGTTATGTTTGGTAGATTGTCTATTTTAATGTGTGTGTTATCCATTGTTTGGTAAAATCTCTTTTGGTTTGTGTTGAATGTTTATTATTATTATTATTATTATTATTATTATTATTTGTAGTAGATATCAGAGTCCATTATGTATGCACAAGATTTTTTGCTATGTAAAAACATTTTCTTTTTTCTAGGTTGAAATGTTGTTTGAACTGATTTTAGATGTCAAGCATTGTTATATGTGGAAGCTCGAAATTGTGTGTAGTTTTCAGCGTTCAGATCTTGAAAGTTTTTTTTTTCCAACTGTCTTTGAAATGTGTACTGTAGTGCTTTGGGAATGCTATGCCCCGGCTCTGACGTTCAAACGCTGTAAGCATGAAGTAAATGGGAAAGGGCCAATCCGCAATTTCAGCTGGCCAGTCGCATTGCCTGCTGGCCAGTGCTCCGACTGGACTGGCGGCGCTGAGCCGTGTGGCCGTGCTTTACGAGCTATCCGCTAATTGCTTGTGGAGGACCGGACGGCTGCCTGGCTGTCCCGAGCGGAAAATTGCGCTCGCCCGGCGGCCGGCGGCTTTGTGAGTCAGGCGCGGGCAGCGTCCTGGCTGCCGCTCTCACTACCGGGCGTTGTGCACCACTAACTTACCCTCTCTCTCTGCTCCCGCACGTTACCCTCTGTTCCTGCTCTCAAACATGCCTGATTACCGTCTGTAGAACTTACCAGTGCTGCGTTTGGTTCTAACACAGCACTGGCGACCGTTTTGAAGTTGGCTGTTTGGCATATAATCTCCACCCTGCACTTGCCACCGCTGTTTCCACGGCACTTGTTCCATTTTTATTGAAACTGCAGTCAGTGTGTGGGTCGCAGTTTGATCTTAACGCTTCGGAAAAATTCGCAGAGTTCTCTAAATTGTACTGACGTGGCGTCTTCACTGCAAGTAACTGTTCCAACGCACTGAGAGGCGAGGCTCGAATCATGATCACGTACTATTGACTTGAAGGAATGAAGATTAGGGTTAACGTCCCATCGAGAACCAGATCAACAGAGACGTATATTGGTTTGATTGGGTTGGTGCTACACGTCACTCGGGTATTCAGACTTTGGCAGACTATAAAGTGACATAGATGAAATTTTACCTATTGTGTTATTCAAAACGTTAGCGTTCGTTAAAGTACACGATCCAACCATCAGTCAAAGCCTGAATAACCATATTTTCAGAGCGGACGTGCAGGAACAGAGTCAGTGACGTTCTGGAAGGTATCGACAGGGATGTGAAGTCATGCCGACCCCAGTGCCATGTCAAGCAGTTCTAGGTTCTTCGGTTGAGCATCCATTGCGCGAACAGCCAGATCGAGGTGGTCCCACAGATTCTTGATTGGTTTTGAATCCGGACAGTTCGGTGGTCAGTGGAGTATAGTAAACTCATCGTGATGCTCTTCGAACCACACACGTACACTGCAAGCTGCGTGACACGTTGCAGTGTCCTGCTGGTAGAGAAACAAACTGCATGTCGGGATGGACATGGTCCCCAAAGATAGATGCATAAATGTGTTCATCCATTGTGTGTGCCAGAATGGCGAGGTCGCCCAGGGAATTCCGTTCCCTCCTCCAGACCGAGCGAGGTGGCGCAGTAGTTAGCACACTGGACTCGCATTCGGGAGGACGACGGTTCAATCTCGCGTCCGGCCATCCTGATTTAGGTTTTCCGTGATTTCCCTAAATCTGTCCAGGCAAATGCCGGGATGGTTCCTTTGAAAGGGCACGGCCGACTTCCTTTCACGTTCTTCCCTAATCCGATGAGACCGATGACCTCGCTGTCTGGTCTCCTCCCCCAGAACAACCCCAACCCTCCTCCGGCCTGGATCCTAGCGACGATTGCTGTACGCGCCAACGGGCATCTGTCTGGTACAGGGTAAAATGTGATTCATCTGAAAAGGCCACCCGTAGCCACTCAGGATATCCAGTTGCAGTATTGGCGCGCAAATTCCAGCCTTCGTCGCCGACGAACAACAACAGTCACCATTAATGCATGAACCAGGCGCCTACTACTGAGGCTCCCTACGTAGCGACGTTCGCTGAACGGTCGTTGAAACTGTTGGTAGCCGCTCGATTCATGCGTGCGGTCAGATGCTCAAACAGTGACATGTCTATTTGTTGCACACATCTTCGCAGCAGATGCTCACCCCTGTCATGTATTGCCCGTGGTGCACCATAGTTGCCGGCCGTTGTGACAGAGCGGTTCTAGGCGCTTCAGTTCAGAACCGCGTGCTTGCTACGGTCCGAGGTTCGAATCCTGCCTCGGGCATGGATGTGTGTGATGTCCTTAGGTTAGTTAGGTTTAACTAATTCTAAGTCTAGGGGACTGATGACCTCATATGTTAAGTCCCATAGTGCTTCGAGCCATTTGATTTGCACCATGGTTGCCGCGGCGCCGGTTTTGTAGAGCGCCATTTTGCCATGCGCAGTATACTTTAGCTACTGCAGCACGCGAACAGTTTACAAACTTGGCCATTTCTGAAATGCTTCCACACTTGGTCAAAAAGTCACTGATCACGCCCTTTTTGACGTCGGATAGATCATTTTCGCGTTACGACAACGCCTGCACTGTTATCCGCTTCGCTGACGCAGACGCAGCGGCTGGACGATCTTCCTGAGCCTCGAGCAGGCTAAGCACAATGTGCTGTTCCTGCAGTACCTGATAGGATCGGGATTTGTGATCTGACGGATTGGGGGTCCTAACAATTGATTTGGGTTTGTCCTGAGTCTGCTGGGAAAGAGATCACTGCCGCAGCAGGTTCGGCCAGACTGAAGCGCCCAGAACCGCACGGTCACACCGGCCGGCGAAAATCAACAAAAGCAAAACGAGGATAATGGAATGTAGTAGAATTCAGTCAGGTGATGCCGAGGGAATTAGATTAGGAAACAAGACACTTACATTAGAATATGACTTTTGTTATTTGGAAAGCAAAATAATTTATAATGGCGAAATAGAGAGGATATAAAACATAGAATGGCAATCACTAGAAAAGCAGTACTCGAGAAGAGAAATTTGTTAGCAACGAAAATGGATTTAAGTGTTGGGAAGTGTTTTCTGAAGTGTAGCCATGTATGGAAGTGAAACATGGACGATAAACGGTTTAGACAAAAACAGAGTAGAAACTTTCGAAATGTGATGCTACAGAAGAATGTTGAAGATTAAATGGGTCGCTCGTGTAACTAATCTGGAAGTACTGAATATCATTCGGGAGACAAGAAATTTGTGTCACAATTTGACCAGAAGAAGAGATCGGTTGATAGGACACGTTCTGAGACATCAATGGATCACCAATTTAGTATTGGAGTAAGGTTGGGTTGGTGGGTGTGGGGGTAAAAATCGTAGAGGGAGACCGAAGAATGAATACAGTAAGCAGATTCAGAAAGATATAGGGTGCAGTAGTTATCCGGAGATGAAGAGTCTCGCACAGGATAGAATAGCATCGAGAGCTGCATCAAACCAGTCATCGCACCGTAGACCACAACAGCAGCAACATTTATGGAAATTCTTATCGGACGTCTTATTTGAAAAATTATAAGTAATTTTAAGGTTTGGCGCGCATACAGCACTCTAGCATACCGTCAACCGGTAGAATCGCTCCGCATTTTCCACGTCAGTTGAAGAAGCCCACGTAGCTGTGGTGCCGTGTGCTAAACCACACCTTGGCCGCACACACACACCAGCCAGTACTTATGACGTCAGCTGTTTTTCATAATACATAGAAATTAAAGTGAGGATGGAGAAGAGCAAATATATTGAGATCAGTAAAACCTGGTTCGGAAACGAAAGAGTCGAAAGTTGTGAAGCCACGCTTATTGTGGGATAATTTCACGAGACCATTTAAAAAAAATGTGGATAATGTAAAAAGTGAAAAGGAATTCTTACTCTGAGCTTAACTACATGGTAAGCAGATGATTTCCCGATACTGCCAGGGTTTCTTCGTTGGTTGGAGGGCTGGAAGGGGATGCACTCAGTTTCGTGGTGCCAATTGAGGAGCTACGTGACCGAGTAGTAGCTGCTAAACCGACAACGGGCGGGAGTGAGGTGTGCCGGCTGCCACTCCTCCATGCCACATCCGGATGACGCTATTGGCAGAGGATGACACGGGTATCTGTCGGTCTCGACTGGTCCGTCTTTGACCACAACGTTGGTTTTTAATCAGATGAAGAAGAGTGATTAGTTTTGCATCTAGAACGGCGTTGGAAAAATTTATCACATAGAACTTTTTTTGACATTGGAAACGCGGAGTTCGAAATGGTTCAAATGGCTCTGAGCACTATGGGACTTAACATCTATGGTCATCAGTCCCCTAGAACTTAGAACTACTTAAACCTAACTAACCTAAGGACATCACACACATCCACGCCCGAGGCAGGATTCGAACCTGTGACCGTAGCAGTCGCGTGGTCCAGCTGAAGTGCCTAGAACCGCTCGGCCACGGCGGCCGGCGGAAACGCGGAGTAATTGGTGACTGGCACGCCGAGTCACTTAGAACGTTAAGAGCCGTAAACGGCATTCCATTGAATCATACAGGTAGTAACTCTCAAGCGATCCGATGCCAACCCGCATCGTAAATCATCTGAGCAGCTCAGAGTGCGGTCGCGCCACGAGAAGTGCGTTGTCAGAAGCGAGTGGCACACCAGCGGGAAACTGCCTTGTGAGCATGCGTAACACCAGTAGCAAAGTCCTAGCGTCAGCCGTCCTATTGCTAGCGCGTGCCATTGGCGCTGAGGCAGCTCACATGCTGAAAAAACTGCAGCGATTTCTCCTGACGCGGGAAAAATAATTGCAATATAGGCAACGTGTTGCCTTGTTGTGCGGGGCAGTCTACAGACAACCGACAAGGCCTCTGTCTGTTGATCATCATAGCCGCAGTAAGGAGGTCGAATACCGCTCCTGGCCTCATCCTAACGAAGTAGTTACACAGTTTGCGATCTGACATTGTTTTAGTAACGTTGGTATACCTTAACGTGTGGATGTACAGTGTCGAAACACCATTGAAACAGATATCGTTCAGTGGTAACACCTCGTGCAGCTATTTGTTGTTCACGACCTATCAGCGTCAGAACTTTCTAATATTCTCCTTCTTTCTCTAGATCATTCTTTCCAAGCCCAGAAAGAAATTAACTTTCTGTTAGTTCTGAAATTTTAACATTGTCGTTCGTCAAAAATTTGTTCTACATTCTTGGTTCAAATGGTTCAAATGGCTCTGAGCACTATGGGACTCAACTACTGTGGTCATAAGTCCCCTAGAACTTAGAACTACTTAAACCTAACTAACCTAAGGACAACACACAACACCCAGCCATCACGAGGCAGAGAAAATCCCTGACCCCGCCGGGAATCGAACCCGGGTACCCGGGCGTGGGAAGCGAGAACGCTACCGCACGACCACGAGATGCGGGCTACATTCTTGTTAGCATGTTTCACTAGCAGTGGATTTCTAATTTATCCAGTTTTTTACTTCGCACCATCAGTCCCCCTGCCCACAAATATTAGTACCTTATACCGTTCTAATTTCAGAAATATCTACAGCTCGTAGTCTAGTGGTTAGCGTCGCTGCTTCTCGATTGGAGGGTTCCGGTTTCGATTCCCGGCTGGGTCGGAGATTTTCTTCGCTAGTGGACTGGGTGTTTGTGTAGTCGTGATCATTTCGTTTCACATTCATCACCAATACGCACAAGTAACAGAAATGGTGTCAGATAGAAAGACTTGCACCTGGCGAGAAACAATTCCTGAAGGTGCCTCATGGCCAGTAATGCTATCCAATCATTTCGTTTCCAAACCCAAAGAGCTGTGGCCGAGCGGTTCTACGCGCTTCAGTCCGGAACCGCTGTGCTGCTACGGTCGCAGGTTCGAATCCTGCCTCGGGCAAAGATCTGTGTGATGTCCTTAGGTTAGTTAGGTTTAAGTAGTCCTAAGTGTAGGGGACTGATGATGTCAGATGTTAAGTCCCATAGTTCTTAGAGCCAATTGAACCATACTAAGACAATTTGGGCCCATGTTTCTTATTTTTCTTTTTTTCTTTTTCAGAAGCTACTTTCCTTCCACATTGATTTGGTTTTCTCCATAACCAACTACAGTTTCGACACAGAGCAAATACTCCCATTTACGCACTGCATGGTATCATTGGTCAGTGTCTTTGATTCATATCGCACCTGCTGGGCACCCTGAAGGCATAAGGTCGGTAGAAATCACGCGCAGTTGCACTTCTCACCTCAAAATATGTCGTCGCCTGCAAAGCATCCTAGTGTTATCCTTTCGTCCCCACCACCCCCACCCTCCCACGCCCGGCACTTGCCTTCCCCCCTCTTCGTTTCGTTCTTTTTTATCTGTTGTCCTCTTCTTTTTCTTGTTTGCGAAATTAACGTTAGGTTTCTTCGTTCTTTCTTCAGAACTTCAACACCCACGTTCCATTATTTAGTCTACGTTTTGTTGATAATTAGTTGTTGTTCTTGAGGCTTCCGAAAGAAAAAAAAAACTCTGCCAGTTACTGAGCCCAGTTAAGAAGACAGCAGGCGTCAGGGTGCTTTGGGTCTATAAGGTACGTTGTTAATGTGGCCACTCTTATGTCGCACAAACAGTACGCACTGTGGACCAGCGCATGGAGGAATGTTAGAACTTTTATCGCCTACGCTACCCCTCAAATCCGCTTCAGGTGAGCAGACTGTAGAAAACGGTCACCGGATAAAATCTGATGGACTCACTTTCGGGAGGACGACGGTCCAAATCCGTGTCTGGCCATCCTGATCTAGATTTGCCGTTGTTTCCCTAAATCGCTTCAGGCAAATGCCGGGATGATTCCTTTGAAAGGGCACAGCCGACTTCCTTCGCCATCCTACCTAAATCCGATAGGACCGATGGCCTCGCTGTTTGGTCGCTCCCCCAAAAAAACCAAAAAACCTAAAATCTGATGAAACCTCTGTTGTGGGTCGCACCGGTGGCTTCTGGGACTATGTAATTAAAGGAGTCACTGAAATAAAAATCGTCGGTAATCCCACAATAGAGACGGTGCCCTGCAGATCAGCGCGGCATGGGATCCACCGATCGCGCGGTTGAAGCGAGCACATCGAAAGCCGAATCAACGCATGTCCGTATACGGCGATGCCGCGAGCACTAGTGACGTTACAGCCTGCAGCTAGTGTGTGTATAGGGCCGTGCCAGCAGTCCACTGGAATTCATTCCACGTGACAATGCCCGAGGAGTGCTTGGCCGATAGCTCTTCTAATTTTAATTGCTTTACGCGGCAGGAAACTCGACACCTTTTATTTGTCTGTCTTAATTTTTTTGTTTTCATCCTGGGATAGGCTATAGGTTAATTTTCACCTTAACAATTGTTATAATAAATTACCATTACTCGCACTTATTGTATGAGCCATTGTAACTTCTCAAATTTAATTTTGCCTTTCATTTCATTTTGTCACAGTAATTACTGTGGTAAGGAGTTTCCAGAAATTAATCATTTATTTGGTTCTGAATGTTTATTTCCTGAATGCGATGGGTTTTTGCGTGTGTCTACAGCTTAAATTAAAACAATAAAAGTTTCTGAAATATTATGTGCGTAAATCTTGTGAAGCAGATGACATACAGCTGCTTCTTCTGCACATAAACTGCGTGTCACTCTGGTAGATATCCACTGATTTGCAGGTAATACTTGTGTGAGGTTAATTATGTTCTGTATCGAGCCAACAGACCGTCGTTTTAAGTTGAACAAATCCACTCACAACAAAAATAGAAGTAACTTTATATAATTTCATTGTGAAATACAAATTTTTGTTTATGCTTCGTTTGTAAACAGTAATGGATGAAACAGAATTATTGATACAGAAGCGGGCTGCTAATAATGTAGGTATGACCGTTTCAGATTCAGATAATCAGCAAGGAAATCTTTAGTACCAGCTATGTGTGTGTGTCACTGTTGTCAACACACAGAACTTAAGTCTAAAATATCGATCTGAGCTAATTGGTGAACATTTAAGCGAACTGCGCTCACCACTTATAAGCCAGATTTCAAACAGCTCGCAGCAAAAATAAAAATTCCAGAAAGCACATCACAAAAGTAAGTTCTTGTTGTGTAATGAAATGTTCAATGACGTTAGTTCCAAAGAAAGAAAATAAATGTTCATTTAGCAGTAAAAATGTGTCATCTTTGAGGTTGAGGTTGGTCTATAAAAGTGCGCCTCTCTTCGGGTGAGAGCCATAAGTCTGCATCTCTCAAAGGTAATGTTAGTGGACACCGACTGATAAATAGTCTTATGATTTGGTATCAACAAAAAGGAAAGTTTGCCCATGAATTATCTCTTTGCGATCTTGGCAATATAAAATATAAATAGTAATGCAGAAGAAAAAATATCAATAACATGTAGAATGTTTGTACTTTATCAGAGCTTTAATGAATGTGATCGAATGCGAGATTTGTTTTCTATATGTGTAAAATTATAAACACTTTTGCATAGTGGCGACTCTAGTCGTTAATGCCGTCGTATTTCATATTTGATTGCGTTTGTAACAGTCTCTGTTACCATCACGATTAAAAAGATAGCAATGTTACCCGTTCATTATAAAACCGCGTACAACTGTGTTTGTCGCGTCGGGAGTGGGAATTTTGTCTGGCACGTGGAATTGCACGTGGCGGCCAGCGAGAGTTCAGCAACGCGGACAAGGTCGACGACCCTCCTTAGTGGGTAAGGGGTGGGAGAAAGTGGGGGCGACTAGGGGAGGGGGGGGGGGGGAGTCTGTGGCTAAGGAGGCCCTCTGCAAGACGAGCACCTCTCGCGGCCGTTGCGCGCCTGCCTACGTCATCCGCGCAGCGCCGGAAAATTCGGCACACCCACTTGCTTCGCTCGAGACCCTTCCTCGTGGCTTGAGACTCGCCCTGTCTCCTTAATTTTTTGCCTACGGTGTGTGCTGAAGATTTTGCTGATAAAAAGGCTGACGGATAGGAGCCTTACACTACACAGTTCTGCTCCATATACAGCTATCAAAAAGCTTCCATTATACGGCCGCATAGTCCAGAATTGGTGTGTCATCCAACCGACGAACCAAGTTGTAGATACCAGTTTGGTAAAACACCATGTCCTGGTGCGTGAACAAATCCGTAACTGCCTGCGATAGGAATCCTTGGCCTTTCAAGATCTTTTACGAGGAACCGAAGACGTAATAATCGCGCGGTAGGAGATCGGGAAAGGAGGGCGGGTGATCCAATGTCTCCCAGTTGAGTTGGCATAACTTCTGCGTTACGTTTGCGATATGGGATCATGAGTTATCGTGAACCAGAAGCATCTCTTGTCACACCATTTTTGACAGACATGCTGCCTCATACACATTGTTCATTCTCTCCCTTATCGGATTGGCTTTCCGTTGCATATACGCTGTAGTAACGTCCTCGGATGGAAGCTCTTTGATCGCCCGCTTGTATATATTGTTGTTCAACTGTTGACAGGTACAAACAGAAGGGACGAGTAGAGGACAATGAACCAAGCAAATAGTCGTAATTAACGTAGATTTGGAAAGTAATCGTAAGAACGAGTATGATATGAAGTACGCACAACTGCAGCCGTGCAATGTCAAAACATTTTTAATTCTAAATCTAAACACTGGGTGCTTATCCTTATGGTGAAAGGATGCGTATGTGATTGTAAACATTATAGTGCACCGGCACACTCCCATTTGACTGTTGGACAATATTTAGCACGTATAGTGTACATACCTATTGTTGCTGTTCGCACTCAACACTGTATTTCGTATAACAGCCGAGGTCTCCAGTTATATCATTGACGAAACTGCACGTAGCATAAATCCTAGACAGCAAATGTATCGTTCGTGAGTCGCCAAAACCATGGGCTCCCAGGTTCCAAGGCTTGAACCTTTTGGATGTTTTTGTGTGGAGATATTTTTAAACCTTGGGAGTATTTCAACCCTTTTGATAGTGTAGGGAACGTACTGTGGTTTGCTCTCCGTGCATTGGTAACACTCGTGCGATTGTTGAACGCTGACAGGCATCGATGATACGCAGGTGCGTATCTGCAGTTTGGATCCTTCGATCCTCGGGAATCGATTAAATGTCGTTAATGTATCCAGTCGCAATATTAAAGAATTTGTTTAGTTCTGTACGAACGTCAGGCAAATCTATCCGATCAGGGAACAGGTATATTATTAACAGAAGCTGTTATTAAATAGTGCTTTAAATAAGATATTTGCTATATTGAAGTGACAAATATGTATCAACATTCAAGTGATTGGCTTGGGGGGGAAAAAAAATTGCTTCTGTAGTTCCTTGCAGCTAAATGCAAGCGAATTCTGTCTTGTAAAAGACGTTTACAACAACAAAAAAGCTTCTCAAAATACACAAGACTGGTACTCTATAATAGGTCGTCAAGGTACAATGGTTTTATGGGATTAGTACATTCATTTGAAACACAGATATTAAGTCCCAAGAGGACAAGGAAAAGCAATCTGAAAAAATTTGTGATCTAAAATATGCTCTAGAAGGAAAATAGTGAAAGAGTATATAAATGAAAGCCAGAGTATACCAAATTTTTTGGCACGTAAAAAATGCAGGTTAAAATATTATTGTTACATCAAAAGAATGGAACCAGTCAGATCAACTAGGCAAGTTGCAAAGACCTACCTGTATCAATCCTAAAATTGAGGAAAAAAGGTATCGCAGCATTATTAGCTTAGATGAAACAAACAGGAGAAAAACAATAGTAAATAAAAGATGAAGGTATTAAGCAATCGAGACAATTCACGTTTGACTTTTGTCAGAAAAACCCTAGAAGACAAGAACGCTTGGTCTTACGAGGAAAAAAAAGTTCCCAGAGAGTGGAAGAAATGTGAGCACAAAGAAGGATTTTTGTAAAAATTTTTGGTTAATTGCGTTGACCCCTTAGTTTCAAACCGAGATTTTTCTTTATCTTAAATAAATGTAATCCCATAAAATGAGTACTTAATCGAAGAGTTGACCAATCAAATACGTTTATGAGAACTAGGACAGAACTCCATACTAACGTTAATGGCGACTTGTAAACTCACAAACGACTAGTTTGCGGACTCGAATTTACTGAGTCGTTTCTCCTTCTGTTATCGCATATTTACATCCATGTTATTTTTTGCTATTAATTGTGATACATTCTGTTGATCCATTCTTATAAAAATATTATCAGGAGTTGTCTTGGAATACGTTGACGAACGGTCCCTGAAATGCAATTCTCTGACAAGATCATATGTGCGGCCTGCCAGTCACGCATTTTTCCACTTGCTGTTTGTGTCGCTCTCGTATTGCCACCTGCTGGCCTCGTCGATTTATCGACGTGCCCAGTTCACATGCCGGCTGCTGTGTGGGGGTGGAGGGGGTCGGGTGGGACTTTGACCGGAAACTGGGTCGTTGCCGCGAGCGCCCCTGGCGGCCGCAGCCCGCACTAAGGCGCCGCGTATGCGAAGCGCGTGCGTGTGCGGCAGCAGCGGCGCTGGCCAGCATCGATCCCGGGACGGCCGACCCGAGCGCGGTCACCACGGGACACTGCGATCCCAGCAGGTTTGTGGCATGCCGTTGCTTGCGTAATACACGCACCTCTGTGTTACGGAGCAAAGTCCTGTGATGTCATCACACAGTGCACAATTTTCAGTTACACCAGAATGAAGTTTCACTCTGCAGCGGAATGTGCGCTGATTTGAAACTTCCTGGCATATTAAAACTGTGTGTCGGACCGGCGCTAGAATCTGGGCCCTGCACCATTCACGGACAAGTGCTCTACCGACTGACAGGGAAAGGAGCTGACGTCTGTGTAACCGATTTTGATCCAGTTTTGCAAGGATGTTATGTATTGAAAATCCAGAGACTGGGGTTTCGGCTGTTAGTTAGACAAAAGTTTTTGAAAAAATCTAGACCAACGTTGATGACGAAAAGTCGTATTATCAACGCTATATGTCGAAAGCGCGTATGAAACAAACATTTTTATTAGTATAAATATGATGCTCAGGTTTTCATGCTGTAGTTTCGTTATCCATCATTCAGTGCGGCTAACAGAGCGAGGTCGGCGGTCGGAGGTCAAGGCATTAGACTGCCAAATTGCTGTTCCGTTTTCAGTTCTTGGCCCCGCAATTTTTTTCATTCGATACTTTTTTCGGTAAGTCTGATAGTATTCTGGTATTCGCAATACTTTTCTTTGCCATTTTGAAGTAAAACATGGAGAGGTGTGGCTAAAATCATATAAACACATGCAGAGGTGTCCGGAAAAACGAAGACACTCTTTCATAGCCAATATTAGTGGATTAAAATGACGTACGTTACAATTCTTGCACGGGAGACTGTCATTTTATTTGATCAAAGTCACTCCCATTAGCAGCCAAAAACGTTGATACCGCTGAATTACTGATTTAACTACTGCTGTCAGTGTTGCCCGTGTGTTAGCCGCACTGGACGCCACAATGGTTTCTCGTAACTCGGTTCAGTGTAGCTGGCTTCTATTGATGAATTTCGTTTTTCAAGGCCCCCGTAAGCAGAAGTCGAGATGTGTAAGGTCTGGTGGAGACTGTAGTGGGTAGTCAACAACTCCTCTTTGACCTATCCATCGTCCACGTAGATTTTAATCCAAACAGGCTCTGATACCTCTGTGGTGGTGAGGCGGGGCGCCATCTTGTTGTGGGGAAAAATCTTTCTTTCCCAAACGCCTCTCGCGTGGCAGCTAAAATCAGTAATTGCCGCATATGATATACACCTCATCAGTTACGGTACCTTCAAAGAAGAAAGGGCCAACCAAACTTGGCGATGACAGAGCATACTAAACGTTAATAACCGGTAGATAAACATGTTTGTCCACGTCAATGCGAGGATTTTCATGAGCCCAGCCGCGCAGGATTAGCCGAGCGGTCTAAGGCGGTGCAGTCATGGACTGTGCGGCTGGTCCCGGCTGAGATTCGAGACCTCCCTCGGGCATGGGTGTGTGTGTTTGTCTTTAGGATAATTTAGGTTAAGTAGTGTGTAAGCTTAGGGACTGATGACCTTAGCAGTTAAGTCCCATAAGATTTCACACACATGAGCCCAGAACACGTAGTTGGGGCGGTTTACAGCACCGTTAGATTTGAATTGCGCCTCGTCAGACCAGATAACCGTCCTTGCAAACCGTTCATCCTCGCGAATCATGCCTTCACACCATTCTCAGTACTCCATACTTCGATCCGGGTCGTCCTCGTTCACAGCGTGCAGCAATCTTGAAATGTACACTTTCCTCTTTGAAGCCTTCAGAAATCGTCGTACGCTTGCTCGGCCTACCCTGCTTTCACGAACACCCTCCTTCACGGAAGTGACGTAATAAAATTTTGCAACGCAGCAGCGCTCGAAACTGGACTTGTTGACGTATTTGGTCGGCCAGGCCTTTCCATATGCACATCCTGAACAGTACTGTCGGCTTCAAATTTATCGTGAATACGATTAATTGTTATACGTGTTGGTGGCTGTGTTTTGCACACATTACGCCATTGCTGTTGTACCTCCATCATGTTTCCGAACTTCCGTTACCACCCCAATACGGCCTTGCGTTGCCCAAACGACAAAATGCGCACCAAGGTCTGATGAGGAAATAGTGGACTACGCTACCGCGCAAAATCGCAACGATCTGCCATTTTGTTCCAAAGATATTAATTATCAAAGAGTGTCTACATTTTTCTAGACCGCTCTGTATAATTATGACAGTTATTGTCGTTGTGATACACAGTACACAACAAACCTAAAGTATATTATTGGAAAAATGGAAATGTCGTGTGGCTAGGGCCTCCCGTCGGGTAGACCGTTCGCCTGGTGCAGGTCTTTCGATTTGACGCCACTTCGGCGACCTGCGCGTCGATGGGGATGAAATGATGATGATTACGACAACACAACACCCAGTTCCCGATCGGAGAGAATCTCCGACCCAGCCGGGAATCGAACCCGGGCCCTTAGCTGACCACTCAGCTAATCCCGATTGATCATCTCTTCGCGAGCGTTCTCGCCATCAGTGGTGTGAAACGTATCATAGAAACAGGCAAAACATAAATATTTCTCGCACCATGTGCAACGCACGAACGAAATCTCGCCGTATTGACACGTTTTCTGCTACGTTGTTCGTGGAAAACACGTCTAATTCAGTTTGCGCAAAACAGATCTATGAGATACCAATTTGGATGCATACCACACGTATAAATGCATATCTTGAAAGACAGACGTGGACAAGCGGTTATGGACTAACGCATGACTTTTGATAGCGTTGGCACTATCTTATAATTATTTACTCGGCTGTTATGTCGCATGATTTTGAAATAGAGCGATGAAGTTCTTTAGTGTCGGAGAAAATAAACGTCACAAAAAGAGATACGTTTCGGAGGTATTACTTTCGCGGTGCAGGTCGGTTGAGCGTCATTTATCACGATAAAAATAACTGTCAGTATTTTATATATATGCTTATTTGACTATTAATCACACCTCTCAGTGCTTTACTCCAGAAAAAGGAGATAAGCGTATCCACGTTCTCAGAATATTATCAGGTACACCATACAAATATGACTGAAGAAAAGAAGCCAGACCAAGAGTCGAACACGAACCAGTGGTTTGGCATTTAATGACTTGACCGATCGACAGCCGACATAGCTCTGCTAGACAGATGGAATGACGGTTATCCAAGCTACAGCCTGAAAATACGAAAACGTTAATAACTCGAACGTTATTGACGTTGGACCCCGTATGATACTGATAAAAAATGTTTCTAGACGATATTTCGATGTATGGCATTGAAAATACAGTTTTCCGTCATCAACTTTGACCTCGATTTTTTTCAAAAACTATGGAGTGTCTTGCAAAAAGCAGAAACTTGTCTATTTATTTTCAGTATAGAAGTCCTTGCAAAACTTGATAAAAATCGGTGACCCACATGTCAGACCATCTCCTCGTGAGCTAGCCAGGCACGACTCCCGACCCTGCATCACGCTTGTACCTCTCTCCTACCTTCCAAACTTCGCAGTTCTCCTGCAGCCTTGTGGGACTAGCACCCAAAGAAAATTGCGGAGAAAGGTACCGGGACAAGTAAAGCTGTGTGGTCGAGTCGTGATTCGTGTTTGGCTATCTCGATCCGTAGAGTACTTGTCTACGGTTCGAACGACACACAGTTTTTATCTGCTGTTTGCAGGTAGGCGGACCCGTAATTCCCATAAGTTACTTGTAAGTCTATGTCGTTTGATTCAAACCGACATCATTTATCAATTCGTAAATCGTTCCCTAGCGAATATCTTAGAACGACTGCCCAGTGGTGTCGGAAAAGCATCTGGCTGGAAGAGGCAGATTAGATTTACTGCTGGGTGGCCGTCTTGATAGTGCACTGTACTAGAAGTGGTTCTCCTAGTTGACCGTAAGTGTCCAGTTTGACAGAGTGAGTGACCGCCAGCGCAGTGGCGCGATTGGTGAAGTTCAGTGACCATATCGATGTCGCTACTGGCTGTATCGAAGACGCTCACAACGGCATGCATGTATTGACTTTTTCCAGCTCACTGTGGAGATTTGAAACATTTGTCGTAATGGTAAGTACCGCTTTTCGGTTTTTTGCCGGCTGTCCATCGAGGATCACTGCAGCAGTCCGGCTGTTGCATAACCGCTAAGTGCCAGAACTGGAGGCGTAATCTGCCTATACTGGCCAAGGTCGCGCAGCTCCGCCGGGTGACGCATACTCGCTGCGCTGCTCATGTTGGCTACAAGGCCATTAAAGAGCAGTCAACCCAATGTAGAAGCGCCGCGGGGGCCGACACGAATAAGTAATACGAGAACGTATCAGGTCTCCCCTCAGATTTCATTTCTCCAATGTCCCTAAAAATATATTCAAGTTTGTTTTTTAGACACACAGTTGGAGTCGTAACAAAGATTGCTACTAATATCGTGCCTCACTATTAACAAAATGAGTACGTACTTTAGTGACTTCGCTTTCCCATCACTCTGCTGTGTGATTCGACTGTGCAAATAACGTACAGCAGTCGTATTCAGTCTCTGCTTACCGAAAATCGTCCTTTGTCGGGATACTGGGTCTGTATAACGAAGCAAACAAGTAAGCATCTGAAGATAGAGTTTTCAGTTCCATAGCGGTTGAGGTGCATGTTGAAATATGTTTTTTTGTGACTTGCAGTAGTCTGGAATTTTATATGCAAATATGTGCAAAAGAAAAAATTTTCGACTCGTTTTTCGTGTCGCTTTTAAATCACAAAGCAGATGATTACGATTACAAATTCTTACTGATCGTCCAAGCATTAATATGTTTCTTATTTTCTTTTCTGAAGTCGCGATGTCAATTCTGTATATTGACTTGAAAAGTTCTCCAACGCCTTCTTTCGAAGAACGGCAAGAAATAATTAATTTTCTACATATTGTTACGCGAAATACTTTCTGAAAATTTCGTCGTATCTATGAAGCTATTACATTCGGTACTTGATTCCTCCCGATACTCATGTCTGTGGAACTACAGTGGATCGAGCTTCTGCCAGCTGCGAACTGTTTATGTCTCATTGGAGACCTGATAGAAGTAAGAGGCTTTTAATTTTGAAAAGAATAGAGAGAGAGAGAGAGAGAGAGAGAGAGAGAGAGAGAGAGAGAACGGCGGAAGGAAGGACGAAGAAGTATTAAGGCTTGACGTCTCGTCGACATCGTGGTCATTGTAGACGGGGGAGCGGTGGACAAGAGGGGAAGAAGGATGTGAGGGATGGAGAGGGGAGTGACAGATGGGAAGGGGAAGTGACAGAGGAAAAAGTCGGGCATTCAAGTGCAGAAAGCCTTCTACATGACCCATGGTGGCTGCTTTGCGTTCGCTTCGGAAGGAAATTGTGACAGTCTTGTTCCTTATACGTCCACTATATAGTTTATTGTGTGGTATGTCTACGTATTTCTGATACAGTGGCGAGTCAACCGCTCGGCGTTCCCTCTGATAAGAGTAGCATCGCCACATGGCAGTTCCTCTAACACGTTCATTGTTTTAGTGCACTTTGGAAAGGAGAGTAACACCCCTCTGTAACTGGTGCAACCTCTATTCCATGCGATTTCCTGTTTTAATTCAGTGGTAGGACATATACTTGCACACACATCAGGTGGTTTGAATTCCAAGAGTAGTATCTTGGAAGATAACTGAAGTATCTCCCAGTATTATGCTGTGAAGGTATTTGTACGAGTACTTACGTGAAACATCTAGGCAAGGAGAAACAGAAACTTTTGAAATGATGTCCTAGAGGTGAACGCTGAAAAATTGATGGGTTGATGGAATACTGGGGAAAAGGAAATTTGTGGCATAACTTGACAGGGCGCATCTTAAGTCATCAAGAAATCGTCGATTTGGAAACTGGGGGAAGTGTGTGAGGGAGGCGTAAAAATTGTAGATACGGATATGAATGCAGTAAACAGATTAAAATGAATGTAGGGTGCTGTAGTTACTCAGGCTTGCCCAGGATAGAGTAGCGTGGAGAGCTGCAGCAAAGCAGCCTTGAAACTGACGACGACGATGACGACAACAACAACAAAATAACGTGACATCCGTATGAATGATGACTATAGCCGTGCATCAACAATTCCATCGTCGATGTGGTAGTTGTATACCGGATGTAGGTGTAATGGAAATGCCGGGATGTTTTTGTCGGAAGGGACAGCCGATTTCGTTCCTCCTCCTCCTTGTCCACATCAAGCTCCTGCTCCGTCTGTAATAACCTGATCGCCAACGAGATACTCTGTTCTAATCCTTCTTCTGTTTGATGACAGTCCTTAATTTTTAATATTTTAGGTGCCGGAACGTATCTCTTCCTCCATACACTCTCCCCCCTTACTCTGCCATAAAAATAGCAAGTTTCAATTTTTTGAAACTTGTGATGAAACAATAAGAGATCGTTGTTCAAAAAACTATTCTGAAATTCAGATTTTTAAAACAATTTCTTATAATAAAAACAATAAAAACCGCGGGATTTAATATAAATAACAGGTGCTACCGTCTGTCCCTGTAGCAGTGTGACTTTGCTCCCTAGTAGCTGGTTACATAAAGGCACAAGTCGGTAGTTTTCGTGAATGTGATCTCATGTTTTCAATTGCTGCCAGCCGCAAATACTTGAATTGTAGCTGCTCGGTGAACATCTACCTACTGTTAACCGATAAAGCATTCAGTGATGAGTGACGATGAAGGCATTGCCGGTTCATCCGGTTCACGTGCTAGTCCAACTCCCTGAAGTGTAAGGAAGGAAAAAAAATCATGCTGTGACATAAACCACACGCTGAAATTTCTTCTCATTCCACACGCGCAAGGAACTCACGGGTAATGATAGCTTAAATGGACGTGTAAGTGCTTAGTCGAATCTTGTCATCGCGGTCGCTCCGAGAAGCCATACGTTGGACTGTAGGGCAAAGTGGGGGAATTTGCTGCACCTAAGGCATTTTGACCTTTGTTCTTTAACACCTAGAGGCTCCAATTTTCGTAGAGCATTCGCCATGTTTGTTTACTGTAATATATTTTAAAGGTGTAAATATACAGCTACATATTTTAGACAAAAAACTGATAATTAGGACGACACTGTATTGCGTCATTTTACCTGACGTACTGATTGCATTGCGTCATTTTACCCGACATTCCGGCTAAAACGACGCAGTAAGTGTGGTAAACTGGCACAAGGAATCGACCCGCTCATTTCCAGATCAGCTTCCCTGACCTGAAATTAATACTTTTACCCCGCTCCATCATCCTTGAAAGTTTGTAACATTATAACGGAATCACCCTGCGTATAGGTGCAGCTTCTCCAGCTTGCATCTAAACCTAATTTTGGCATGCAGCATGTAATCATAGTGATGAGCAGATGAATATCGACACAGAAGCTTGCATCGCATCGTTTTTTGTAATCCTCTGCTCACCGATGTACTGCCTTTTTCAACTTCCTTTTGTTGCAATAATTGATACATTGCAGTTATGTCTGCTGGGGAGGTTACTAGTGTTTATCGCACCAACTAAATGAAAAGTCAAGGCAAAAAAACTGGCCGGCCAGGGTGGCCGAGCGGTTCTAGGCGCTTCAGTCTGGAACCGCGCGACCGCTACGGTCGCAGGTTCGAATCCTGCCTCGGGCATGGATGTGTGTGATGTCCTTAGGTTAGTTAGGTTTAAGTAGTTCTAAGTTCTAGGGGACTGATGACCTTAGAAGTTAAGTCCCATAGTGCTCAGTGCCATTTGAACCAAAAAGACTGCTTTATTTCATTCTATGTGTATCAACCGTTCTTCAACTCACTGTCAGCAATTAATTTGTAACAAAAAACCTTGTACGTTGAGCTGTCTGCTTAATATCGTTCAGAAGAGAAATGACTCTGTGATGGGTTGAGCAAACGTACGTAGTACTCCTTTACTCCTATCGCTGCTGTCAAAGAGGTCTCACAAGCAGAGGACTGTGTACATATTTTGTGTGCTTGGCATCATCCTGTGACGTAGCTGCCCTCCGAATGAAGGCTTTGTTGAAACTTGGTTAGACAAACACGTATGCGAAATTGCGTGCCCTGACACGTCCGCCAGATGCGAATTGTTCGAAAACCTTTAGTCGATTTTCGAGCAGAGAATCCGATGACAGTGTTCTTCCGCGGGGTTTCGGGTTCCGCTGTATAGGTCAGGAGTTCACTACACTCAGCTGGCGGCTACACGGGTAGCGGAGGCTGTGTGGCGTGGACTGGGCGGTTTTTTTTTTTTTTTTTTTAGGTTAGAAGGCCTCGGGAAAGTACGGGGTGGGCTGCAATCTCAAAGGGTGCATGGAAAATACAGGACGTGCATGGATCAAGGAACAGTCGGAATTGTAGTTGTAAATTGTTGTAGTTGTGCTGGGAAAGTCCCTGAGCTTCAAGCGCTAATAGAAAGCAAAGGAGCTGAAATCGTTATAGGTACAGAAAGCTGGCTAAAGCCTGAAATAAGTTCTGCAGAAATTTTTATGAAGTCTCAGACGGTGTTCAGGAAAGATAGATTAGGCAGAATTGGTGGTGGAGTGTTTGTGTCTGTCAGTAGTGGTTTATCTTGTAGTGAAGTTGAAGTAGATACTCCGTGCGAATTGGTATGGGTGGAGGTTATACTTAACAGCCGAACTAAGTCAATAATTGGCTCCTTCTACCGACCCCCAGACTCCGATGATATAGTTGCTGAACAGTTCAGAGAAAATTTGAGTCTCGTAACAAATAAATACCCCACTCATACGGTTATAGTTGATGGGGACTTCAACCTCCCCTCGATATGTTGGCAAAAATACTTTTTCAAAGCCGGTGGTAGGCAGAAAACATCTTCCGAGATTGTCCTAAATGCTTTCTCCGAAAATTATTTCGAGCAGTTCGTCCACGAACCCACGCGAATTGTAAATGGTTGCGAAAACACACTTGACCTCTTAGCCACAAACAATCCAGAACTGATAGAGAGCATCATGACTGATACAGGGATTAGTGATCACATGGTCGTTGTACCCAGGCTCAATACCGTTTCTTCCAAATCCACCAGAAACAAACGCAAAATAATTTTATTTAAAAAAGCGGATAAAGTGTCACTAGAAGCCTTCCTAAGAGACAATCTCCATTCCTTCCGAACTGACAACGCAAATGTAGACGAGATGTGGCTCAAATTCAAAGATATAGTAGCAACAGCAATTGAGAGATTCATACCTCATAAATTGGTAAGAGATGGAACTGATCCCCCATGGTACACAAAACAGATCCGAACGCTGTTGCAGAGGCAACGGAAAAAGCATGCAAAGTTCAGAAGAACGCGACATCCCGAAGATTGGCTAAAATTTACAGACGCGCGAAATTTGGCACGGACTTCAATGCGAGATGCATTTAATAGGTTCCACAACGAAACATTGTCTCGAAATTTGGTAGAAAATCCGAAGAAATTCTGGTCGTATGTGAAGTACACAAGCGGCAAGACGCAGTCAATACCTTCGCTGCGCAGTGCCGAAGGTACTGTCACCGACGACTGTGCCGCTAAAGCGGAGTTATTGAACGCAGTTTTCCGAAATTCCTTCACCAGGGAAGACGAATGGAATATTCCAGAATTTGAAACACGAACAGCTGCTAGCATGAGTTTCTTAGAAGTAGACACCTTAGGGGTTGCGAAGCAACTCAAATCGCTTGATACGGGCAAGTCTTCAGGTCCAGATTGTATACCGATTAGGTTCCTTCCAGATTACGCTGATACAATAGCTCCCTACTTAGCAATCACATACAACCGCTCGCTCACCGATAGATCTGTACCTACAGATTGGAAAATTGCGCAGATCGCACCAGCGTTTAAGAAGGGTAGTAGGAGTAATCTATCGAACTACAGACCTATATCATTGACGTCGGTTTGCAGTAGGGTTTTGGAGCATATACTGTATTCAAACATTATGAATCACCTCGAAGGGAACGATCTATTGATACGTAATCAGCATGGTTTCAGAAAACATCGTTCTTGTGCAACGCAGCTAGCTCTTTATTCGCACGACTTGCGCCATAGGGTGGTGGGGTTTCGGGTTCCGCTGGATAGGTCAGGAGTCCACTACACGCAGCAAGCGGCTACACGGGTAGCAGGGGTTGTGTGGCGTGGACTGGACGGTTTTTTAGGTTAGATGGCCTCTGGCAAGTACAGAAAGGGCAGCAGCCTCAAAGGGTGCGGGGCAAAGTCAGGACATGGGGACCAAGTAGCAATCGGTATTGTAATTGTAAACTGTAGAAGCTGCATTAGTAAAGTACCGGAACTTCAAGCGCTGATAGAAAGCACCGAAGCTGAAATCGTTATAGGTGAAGAAAGCTGGCTGAAGCCAGAGATAAATTCTGCCGAAATTTTTACAAAGGCACAGACGGTGTTTAGAAAAGATAGATTGCATGCAACCAATGGTTGCGTGTTTGTCGCTGTTAGTAGTAGTTTATCGTGTAGTGAAGTAGAAGTGGATAGTTCCTGTGAATTATTATGGGTGGAGGTTACACTCAACAACCGAGCTAGGTTAATAGTTGGCTCCTTTTACCGACCTCCCGACTCAGCAGCATTAGTGGCAGAACAACTGAGAGAAAATTTGGAATACATTTCACATAAATTTTCTCAGCATGTTATAGTCTTAGGTGGAGATTTCAATTTACCAGATATGGACTGGGACACTCAGATGTTTAGGACGGGTGGTAGGGACAGAGTATCGAGTGACATTACACTGAGTGCACTATCCGAAAATTACCTCGAGCAATTAAACAGAGAATCGACTCGTGGAGATAACATCTTGGACCTACTGATAACAAACAGACCCGAACTTTTTGACTCTGTAAGTGCAGAACAGGGAATCAGTGATCGTAAGGCCGTTGCAGCACCTCTGAATATGGAAGTTAATAAGAATATAAAAAAAGGGAGGAAGGTTTACCTGTTTAACAAGAGTAATAGAAGGCAGATTTCAAACTACCTAACAGATCAAAACGAAAATTTCTGTTCCGACACTGACAATGTTGAGTGTTTATGTAAAAAGTTCAAGGCAATCGTAAAATGCGTTTTAGACAGGTACGTGCCGAGTAAAACTGTGAGGGTCGGGAAAAACCCACCGTGGTTCAACAACAAAGTTAGGAAACTACTGCGAAAGCAAAGAGAGCTTCACTGCAAGTTTAAACGCAGCCAAAACCTCTCAGACAAACAGAAGCTAAACGATGTCAAAGTTAGCGTAAGGAGGGCTATGCGTGAAGCGTTCAGTGAATTCGAAAGTAAAATTCTATGTACCGACTTGACAGAAAATCCTAGGAAGTTCTGGTCTTACGTTAAATCAGTAAGTGGCTCGAAACAGCATATCCAGACACTCTGGGATGGCATTGAAACCAAGGATGACACGCGTAAAGCTGAAATACTAGACACCTTTTTCCAAAGCTGTTTCACAGAGGAAGACCGCACAGCAGCTCCTTCTCTAAATCCTCACACAAACGAAAAAATGGCTGACATCGAAATAAGTGTCCAAGGATTAGAAAAGCAACAGGAATCACTCAACAGAGGAAAGTCCACTGGACCTGACGGGGTACCAATTCGATTCTAAATAGAGTACGCGAAAGAACTTGCCCTTCTAACAGCCGTGTACCGCAAGTCTCTAGAGGAACGGAAGGTTCCAAATGATTGGAAAAGAGCACAGGTAGTCCCAGTCTTCAAGAAGGGTTGTCGAGCAGACGCGCAAAACTATAGACCTATATCTCTGACGTCGATCTGTTGTAGAATTTTAGAACATGTTTTTTGCTCGCGTATCATGTCATTTTTGGAAACCCAGAATCTACTCTGTAGGAATCAACATGGATTCCGGGAACAGCGATCGTGTGAGACCCAACTCGCTTTATTTGTTCATGAGACCCAGAAAATATTAGATACAGGCTCCCAGGTAGATGCTATTTTCCTTGACTTCCGGAAGGCGTTCGATACAGTTCCGCACTGTCGCCTGATAAAGTGAGAGCCTACGGAATATCAGACCAGCTGTGTGGCTGGATTGAAGAGTTTTTAGTAAACAGAACACAGCATATTGTTATCAATGGAGAGACGTCTACAGACGTTAAAGTAACCTCTGGCGTGCCACAGGGAATGTTACGGAACCATTGCTTTTCACAATATATATAAATGACCTAGTAGATAGTGTCGGAAGTTCCATGCGGCTTTTCGCGGATGATGCTGTAGTATACAGAGAGGTTGCAGCATTAGAAAATTGTAGCGAAATGCAGGAAGATGTACAGCGGATAGGCACTTGGTGCAGGGAGTGGCAACTGACCATTAACATAGACAAATGTAATGTATTGCGAATACATAGAGAAGGATCCTTTATTGTATGATTATATGATAGCGGAACAAACACTGGTAGCAGTTACTCCTGTAAAATATGTGGGAGTATGCGTACGGAATGATTTGAAGTAGAATGATCATATAAAATTAATTGTTGGTAAGGCGGGTACCAGGTTGTGATTCATTGGGAGAGTCCTTAGAAAGTGTAGTCCATCAACAAGGAATGTGGCTTACAAAACACTCGTTCGACCTATGCTTGAGTATTGCTCATCAGTGTGGGATTCGTACCAGATCGGGTTGACGGAGGAGATAGAGAAGATCCAAAGAAGAGCGGCGCGTTTCGTCACAGGGTTATTTGGTAACCGTGATAGCGTTACGGAGATGTTTAGCAAACTCAAGTGGCAGACTGCAAGAGAGGCGCTCTGCATCGCGGTGTAGCTTGCTCGCCAGGTTTCGAGAGGGTGCGTTTCTGGATTAGATATCGAATATATTGCTTCCCCCTACTTATACCTCCCGAGGAGATCACGAATGTAAAATTAGAGAGATTCGAGCGCGCACAGAGGCTTTCAGACAGTCGTTCTTCCCGCGAACCATACGCGACTGGAACAGAAACGGGAGGTAATGACAGTGGCACGTAAAGTGCCCTCCGCCACACACCGTTGTGTGGCTTGCGGAGTATAAATGTAAATGTAGATGTAGAAGTAATGGCCGCTATCGACAGGGGATCTCAAGTTGATTCCGTATTTCTAGATTCCCGAAAAGCTTTTGACACCGTTCCTCACAAGCGACTTCTAATCAACCTGCGAGCCTATGGGGTATCGTCTCAGTTGTGCGACTGGATTCGTGATTTCCTGGCAGGAAGGTCACAGTTCGTAGTAATAGACGGCAAATCATCGAGTAAAACAAGTGATATCAGGTGTTCCCCAGGGAAGCGTCCTGGACCTCTGGTGTTCCTGATCTATATAAATGACCTGGGTGACAATCTGAGCAGTTCTCTTAGGTTGTTCGCAGATGATGCTGTAATTTACCGTCTAGTAAGGTCATCCGAAGACCAGTATCAGTTGCAAAGCGATTTAGAAAAGATTGCTGTATGGTGTGGCAGGTGGCAGTTGACGCTAAATAACGAAAAGTGTGAGGTGACCCACATGAGTTCCAAAAGAAATCCGTTGGAATTCGATTACTCGCTAAATACTACAGTTCTCAAGGCTGTCAGTTCAACTAAGTACCTGGGTGTTAAAATTACGAACAAATTCAGTTGGAAAGACCACATAGATAATATTGTGGTGTAGGCGAGCCGAAGGTTGCGTTTCATTGGCAGGACACTTAGAAGATGCAACAAGTGCACTAAAGAGATAGCTTACACTACACTCGTTCGTCCTCTGTTAGAATATTGCTGCGCGGTGTGGGATCCTTACCAGGTGGGATTGACGGAGGACATCGAAAGGGTGCAAAAAAGGGCAGCTCGTTTTGTATTATCACGTAATAGGGGAGAGAGTGTGGGAGATATGATACGCGAGTTGGGATGGAAGTCATAAAAGCAAAGACGTTTTTCGTCGCGGCGAGATCTATTTACGAAATTTCAGTCACCAACTTTCTCTTCCGAATGCGAAAATATTTTGTTGAGCCCAGGCAACATAGGTAGGAATGATCATTACAATAAAATAAGAGAAATCAGAGCTCGAACAGAAAGGTTTAGGTGTTCGTTTTTCCCGCGCACTGTTCGGGAGTGGAATGGTAGAGAGATAGTATGATTGTGGTTCGATGAACCGTCTGCCAAGCACTTAAATGTGAATTGCAGAGTAATCATGTAGATGTAGATGTTAAACGTTGCTCTCGAAACAGTTCGTGTCGTGCCTTCATCCATTCTGCAATGTATCATACCTGTACGAGAGATTAAAGTTGGACCAGCACTTTATGAATTAAGTCTATTCTCGTGTGTGGAGTATCCCGAATATTTTTCAGCTATTAGAATACAGAAACTCGTTACCGATAGGTAAAGTAAAAATTCTCAGCAGCGATTGTTCACATTATGCAGGAAAATGTAATACGGCATCTCATGTGATTCAAATGCTTTGCTGATGATCTGTCGTGTTGCAGCGATAAAATACATGGATACGATCATGTTGTCATTTAACACTGGCAGTATTTACTAACCATCAAATTTCTGTACAACTTCAGTCCCCAGATGCATGTATTTGAGAGAAACTGAACTCCACAAGAAAATAAACTAAGTAGACGGAACTCGTACTTGGAGTTTTTCGGAAGTTCAGTATCTGCAGCCGGCCGGGGTGGCCGTGCGGTTCTAGGCGCTGCAGTCTGGAACCACGTGACCGCTACGGTCGCAGGTTCGAATCCTGCCTCGGGCATGGATGTGTGTGATGTCCTTAGGTTAGTTAGGTTTGAGTAGTTCTAAGTTCTAGGGGGTGATGACCTTTGACCTTAGAAGTTAAGTCCCATAGTGCTCAGAGTCACTTGAACCAGTTTTGAACCAGTATCTGCAACAGGAAACAGTGAGTAGCACTTGATAATGATGTGAGGAAATTCGAAATGTTTCCACAACATATACCGCAGCAGCACAGATGTCCAGAGAGAAATATTTCTGGATCTATCACCTGTAGTCGACCATTACTGACAGTCAAGTCTAGTGGCGTTAACAGCACGGCAGGATGACGAAATCGCCGAGTCCAGCAGAGCGAAGCAGGGTAATGCAAGCAACTGACAGTGAATGCGCCGTGTCAGTGGCTTGGCTTAGCTGCTAGAGGGGGCTGCCCGAAGAGAAACTGATTACCGTCTGCTTTTCTTCATACACAGAAGAGCCAAAGAAATTGGTACACCTGCCTAATATCGTGAAGGGCCGCCGTGGACACGCAGAAGTGGCGCAACACGACGTGGCATGGACTCGACTAATGTCTGAAGTAATGTTGGAGGGAATTGACACCATTAAACTTGCAAGGCTGTCCATAAATCCTTAAGACTACAAGGGGATGGAGATCTCTTCTGAACAGCACGCTGCAAGGCATCCCAGATATGCTCAGTAACGTTCATGTCAGGGAAGTTCGGTGACCAGCGGAAGTGTTTGAAGTCAGAAGTGTGTTCCTGGAGCCACTCTGTAGCAATTCTGGACTTGTTGGGTGTCGTGTTGTCCTGCTGGAATTGTCCAAGTCCGTCGGGATGCACAATGCACATGAATGGATGCACTGATCAGACAGTATGTTTACGTACGGGTCATCTGTTAGAGTCTTATCTAGACGTATTAGGGGTCCCAAATCACTCCAACTGCACGCGCCCCACACCATTACAGAGCCTTCACCAGTTGGAACAGTCCCCTGGTGTAAAGCTTTGTGTCGTGCAGTCATGAAAGGTACACGAGTGGGCTTTAGCTCCGAAACCCATATCATGATGTTTCGTTGAATGGTTCGCACGCTGACACTTGCTGATGGCCCAGCATTGAAATCTGCAGCAATTTGCAGAAGGGTTGCACTTCTGTCACGTCGAACAATTCTCTTCTGTCGTCGGTGGTCCCGTCCGTGCAGGATCTTTTGCCGGCCGCAGCGATATCGGAGATTTGATGTTTTACTGGATTCCTGATATTCACAGTACATTCTTGAAATGGTCGTACGTAAAAATCCGTACTTCACCGCTACCTTGGAGATGCTGTGTCCCATCGTTCGTGCGCCGACTATAACACCAAGTTCAAACTCGCTTATACCTTGATAACCTGCCATTGTAGCAGCAGTAATGGGTCTAACAACTGCGGCAGACACTTACATAGGAGTTGCTGACCGCAGCGTCGTATTCTGTCTGTTTACATGTCTCCGTATTTGAATACGCATGCCTGTACCAGTTTCTCTGGCACTTCATTGTAGTTCCCGGGCGATAGAGTTGGGTAGGCGGTCGGCACGTGACGTAGTTCCCATTTCGGGGGCCGCTAAATCTGAGATGTTCGTGGTACCTGTCATCGAAAGGTCTTTGCCTATCGGTGGGCAAATACGTAAGAGAGGGATATTTTTCCATAAGATTGTGTGCAGGACGTGAACAAAACATGAGTAAGGTGAGAGATTGATGGATATATAGATGGACCTCCACAGTTCGACGCGCAATTGGTAATTGATCATACAGTTTCAGTGGCCAGTGCTGCATTCTACGTCCGTACTGTATTTAGTCACAGCCGTGCCGGCAGCTGTGTCACGAAACCGCAGGCTTTCCATGCGTGCAGTGTGCACACGCTTCCGCAACAGTGGCCCACACGCTTCCGCCTGCAGTTCGTCGCAGTGCGCGGCTTTGTCGTGTTTCGGGCGTCCTCACGCGGCGCCGATAAACGCGTGTCCGCCTGGGAGCGATGACCCATCCCACACCACGCTCCCGATCCCCACGCTACGCTCCCGACCCCCACCCCCTGCTCGTCCCACTCCACCACAGCAGGTTCGATCGCCGGCCCACCTTTTGTGTGTGCTGTGATGTGTGGCCGTCACCGTGGCCAAAGATAATCGCCGGATCACGCGGGCTTGACTGCGCAAAACGCAGTCGCCTCGTTCTCGCCCAACACTGACTACGTTTGTCACACCAGGGTGAAGCAGCTATAACCAGAGAGCTAGATCGATAATGGCAATGGGTGCTCGTACTGGAGGTTGTTTGCCCTGCCCTACATTCCATTCTCTTCGCCAATGGATGGTTGCATCAGTTCGGTTAGAGAGATAAGCTGCAAAGCCATCAACGTCCATTTCTAATGTGATCAGATGAGTTTAGTTAAAATGTGACATGTGTGATTGTATCATAAACCATACTTCCTTTCTGTTGAAACACACATATTTAAGAGTGTTACAAATGCAGTTTTAAAACTAACGCAGTCAACGGTAGTTTTCCTAGTTGCTTTCATCAGTTACGGTCGTACCCGCGTTGCCTGTAAGTGTTGCATACCTTTCGGGCGTTATCTCACATCAATCGCTTTCTTAGGTATGCGATCAGTGTCCTCCGAGATTCCCCTAAAAACCGTCAAGAAACTGAGTGAGGATATGTAAAACTACCTCAGAAGATGTGTCCCGCAGATGGAGACGAAATGTCAGGTAGAAATTTTATACTTCGACCACGGCCTATCAGCCCAGAAGTTTCAACTGAAGACAACATCGGCCGTGAAAGCCTACATTGTATGATTACTACGGAACATTGTTGTTCTACGTAGTTATCCTTCTGCCTGTTACTTGAAAATAAACAGTTTTTATAGGAAAACTCAAATTGTCAGTGTTTAACTTACATTTTATTCGAAAATTGTTGATTTTTAATTTGATACAGAGGAATATTGAGTAACAAAAAAGAAAACAATACAGATGTACCATGCAGCGCTAGAAAACGCTGTGGTTGTGAGTCGACGTGTTATTGTTGGTTCCCGTATACCGAAAGCCAGAAGTCAGAAATGTATTGAGGTTTCAAACAGTACTTGCCACCATTATATAAGTGATAGTTTCTGCTTACTTCGGATCAGAAATTAAAGAAAAACGCAAAGTAAAAATGTATCAAACATCGCTTCAGTGCTATATGAAACTCTTGCCTTCGATCATGATGAAGAAAGTTCGATTGAGGGGGGGGGGGGGGGGAAGTAATTACATATATTTTTTATGTTCGTGCGTGTAAACTGTATTTGCGTCAGAAGTAACCGCTTTGGTTAGATAAAAGCGTGGAAGTGACGCGATAAACTAATTTTTTATTACTTATAAAATGCGATTAGTGTTCTGTAAGGACTAAGACTAAATGGTGTGCGGTTCTAATATGAGAAAAACAACCAACCAAGTATACAAAAACACAAAGAGAAGTCTTTGGTTCCCAGTTTCCCCCGTACAAATTCATTTATGTTTGTTTCCGTACCAGTGCTACCAGAAACCTTACTATTTACTACGGCATTTGTTTATGAACCGAGGATTTCGTAGAGCGCAGCCGGACAGAATATTAGTCATCGCCTCAATGGAGAAGACTGGTTGCTACGGAGCTGTGTAAATGCAGAACTGGTACCAGGCGCTCACGTGACTCTCAACTTTTCACTGCAAGTCTCTGCCCCGTCGTGGTGTGTGTGCGTGTGCCAGTCGGGTGAACGAAATCACAGCAGTAAGACGACTCCACGTGCAGATGTGACGGAATGTCAGAAAGGAGCTTCAGAGTCGTTTTTGGAAGTGTTCATGACTACTGTGTGGATGAAGTTGTCTTACTTGTTGTATCAACGCGGACGGTCCAGTGTTTCTACAGAGAACGGTCAAGCACTCGTGGTCATGTAACGCGGCGTAAAAAAAATAATACCGACACCGACCTGAGACGAGTGCCACCCTTTGTCATTGACAATCGGTTTCAAACGCCTCAGGAATTGCTGCTGTCAGGGATTGTGGATTTATCTCAATCATTTTCCGAGCAACCTTTGCGAACGAAACCGTATGCAGCTGAAATTTGAAGTCGATTACGTCGCAAAATGGCATTGCCCGTAGTGGCACATGAAGCTTCATGCCTTCAGTAGCCCGAACAACGCACAAGCTGAACAGTAGCTGACTGGAGTCGCTTAGTGTGGGCCGAAAATTCGCGACTTTGCCTCTTTTCAAATGACGCTGGACTTGGACGACCCCATGGGGTGTTTAAAACCTCAGTGTGTGAAAGGTGTAGTTGAAGGAGCTTGTGATGTGTTGGGGGCGTATTTCGTACCATGGCTTGGGCCCACTCATTCCCATTACCGTAAACATGAAACAGGATGTTTATTTCACCATTCTCGGTGACCTATTCTTCTGCATCCTCGTGATGAAACCTAGTCCCAACAGGCATAAAGCGCTCTTAGAAAAAAGTGTTCCGAGACTGTTACGTGAAATGCTCCTCCATGATACTGACAAGAGGGAGATTGTGTTAATAATTAAATCACTAAAGACTAAGAACTCATAGATATGACGGGGTATCTAGCAGAATACTGAAGTATTGTTCTATGTATGTTAGCCCAGTACTTAGCCATATCTGTAACTTTTCCTTTAGGAGTGGTCGATTTCCTGACCGATTGAGGTACTCGGTAATGAAGCCACTTTATAAAAAGGGAGACAGGGATAATGTTGACAATTTTAGACATATTTCTACGCCATCGGTGTTTGCTAAAGTTATCGAGAAGGTTGTATATACAAGGTTACTGGAGCATTTAAATTCACATAATTTGCTGTCAGATGTACAGTTTGGTTTTAGAAATGGTTTAACAACTGAAAATTCTATATTCTTTTCTCTGTGAGGTTTTGGACGGATTAAATAAAAGGTTGCGAACCCTAGGTGTTTTCTTTGATTTAACGAAGGATTTTGACTGTGTTGACCACAAAATATTACTGCAGAAGTTGGATCATTATGGAGTAAGGGGAGTAGCTTACAATTGGTTCGCTTCTTACTTTAAGAACAGAAAGGAGAAGGTAATTCTCCGCAATATTGAGAGTGGTAGTGATGTTCAGTCCCAATGGGGCACTGTTAAGTGGGGCGTTCCCCAAGGGTCGGTGCTGGGGCCACTGCTGTTTCTTATTTATATAAATGATATGGCTTCTAGTATTACAGGTGATTCAAAAATATTTCTGATTGCTGATGTCACCAGCTTGATAGTGAAGGATCTTGTGTGTAATATTGAAAAAGTATCAAATAATGTAGTTCATGAAATAAGTTCGTGACTTGTGGAAAATAATTTGATGCTAAATCACACTGAGACTCACTTTTTACAGTTTCTAACTCACAGTTCAACAAGAACCGATATTTCCATCAGACGGAATGAGCATATTATAAGCGAGACGGAACAGTTCAAGTTCCTGGGCGTTCGGATAGATAGTAAGCTGTTTTGGAAAGCTCATGTTCAGGATCTTGTTCAGAAACTAAATGCTGCTTTATTCACCATTAGAACAGTATCTGAAATAAGTGACAGTTGAACACGAAAAGTAGTCTACTTCGCATATTTTCATACGCTTATGTCGTATGGTATTATTCTTTGGGGTAATTCTTCTGATTCAAAAAGGGTATTTTTGGCTCAAAAACGGGCTGTTCGAGCTGTATGTGGTGTAAGTTCGAGAACCTCTTGTCGACCCCTATTCAATAGTCTGGGAATCTGACATTGCCCTGATAGTATGTATTTTCTTTAATGTCGTTTGTTGTTAGCAGTATTAGCTTATTACCAAGAGTTAGCAGCTTTCACTCAGTTAATACTAGGCAGAAATCAGATCTGCATGTGGAATGCACTTCCTTGACTCTTGTGCAGAAAGGAGTGCAGTATTCTGCTGCATCAATTTTCAATAGGCTACCACAAGAACTCAAAAATCTTAGCAGTAGCCCAAACACTTTTACGTCTAAACTGAAGAGTTTCCTCATGGCTCACTCCTTCTATTCTGTCGAGGAGCTCCTGTAAGAGCTGAAAAATTAAGCAAATTCCAATGTTACGTTGTTGATTTTCTTTATTTAAACTTACGACTTGTCGCCTGAATATGTTTCTTATATTTCATGTTACCTGTTTTTACTATCGTGTTGTAATTTCATGTATTGACTCCTTCCATGACCATGGAGACTTTTCATTAATTTGGTCCCACGGAACAATAAATAAATAAATAAATAAATAAATGACTATGCTGTGAGTTTTCTTGTCTTCCAAGATGACAACAGCCCTGTTCGGAGGGCTGTACGCGTAAGTTCCTGGTTTGACGAATACTCAGTCACCATATCGCACATTGACTGCCCATTAAATCAACCGATCTCAATCCCATAGAAAATGTCTGGAATATCTGGGTCAAGGGGTGAAACGTAGCAGTTAACATATCTACAATTTGGAAACTCTACGGAAACTAATCATCAATGAGTGGCTTCAGCTGGACATTCTTGTCCACTCTCTTCCACGCAAAATGTCGGCAAGCATCAACGCTAGAAACGGTGTTGCTCGGTATTGGCGAGAAGTCTCCTATGGCGACTAATTTGTTGCCCTGCGTGCTTAGTTTTAGTGTGTTATAATTGGATAAGTATCAGACTACAAACCCAGATGTCGGTTTTACGATTTTTTTATCGCTTGACATCTGTGTCGCCTACTGCAATGATTTGTTCATGTGGAAACTTCCAGGTGTGACTGTGATTGTGAGTCGACGAGTTATTGGTTCCCGCATACCGAAAGCCAGAAGTCAGAAATGTACTGAGGTTTCAAAGATTACTTGCTACCATTATATAACTGATTGTTGCTGCTTACTTCGGATCAGAAATCAAGCTATTCTTTTAAACAGTTCAGAATAAGCTATAGTGAACGTAGGAAATGTGTGTTTTAGTTATTTCCTCACATCAGTTCGCGTCGCACAGCCAAAGAATAAATATGTGAAGCAGTTCATTTCATGTCTGCGCAAGTCCCGAACTACTGATCTTGTGTGTATTTAGCTGTAATGCAATTTGTCGAAGACGAGTCGCGTGTGTCGACGGGTGAAGTGAAAGTCAGCGTTGCTGTAGATTGGCGTCAAAAGTCGACCTGTGGACTAACTTTATGGGCACCTTGAAGTTTATTGTGGCTCTAAATCACTAGGGTTGCGTGCCGTGCTCACGTCTGAGATAAGGTCTCTCCTTGCAGACAGAAGGAAGTGCCGTCGTTTCTCCACAGTTACGTACCTTTGCAGTTGCTGGCTTTGTCAGCAGGTCGATACGAGAGAGGGCAGCCGTCAGACGCCGAATTACAAATAGCTGCCCGGATTTGCGGAACGATTGCCTGGGACACAGCGGCGCTATAAAGCCGACAACGCGAAGGCTTCAGACACGACCAACCGATTCGGCTTTTGTACTACCTAAAATTAATGATGGAGCAATTAAAGATGCGCAGTACACCCCCTGCCCCCATTTTCTAGAAAACCTCCCCTAACGTTAATGACGCATAATTGACATAAGATTGACTGGAACGATAGATAATTGAAAATTAAGATTTTTCTTCTTCGTATATGCGATCTGCAAAGGCATATTGCCCGAGAAATCGAGAAACGAAACTCTTGTGACTGCAGCTATTAGTTGCTGCTGTTGTTGTTATGGTCTTCAGTCTAAGACTAGTTTGATAGAAAAGTCCACGCTACCCCACTCTGTGCAAGCCTCTTCAGCTCCGAATAGCTACTACAACCTACTTCCCTCCAGTACTGAATTATGATCCATTAACGTCTCAGAAACTGTACCATCAACTGATTTCTTCTTTTATTCAAGTTGTGACATAAATTTCTTTTCTCCTCAGTTGTATTTAGTACCTCCACATTGGTAACGCGATCGACCCCCATAATATTCTTCTATAGCACCAAATTTCAATAGCTTCCATCCTCTTCTTATCTAAACAATTGATAGTCCACATTTTACTCCCATACAAGGCCACACGCCAGTAAATACCTTCAGAAAAAATTACCAGACACTTCAATATATATTTGTTGTTACACGAATTTTTCTTCTTCAGAAAAGATTTTCTTGCTATTGTCAGTCTACATTCTATATGCTCTCTACTTCAGTTCACAATAGTTATTGTACTGCCGAAATGGAAAAACGTATCTACTACTTTTAGTGTCTCATTTCGTAATATAATTCCCCTGACCATCGCCTGATTTAATTCGACTTCATTCCATTACCCTTGTTTTGTTTTTGTTGATCTTCAACTTACATCCCCCTTTCAAGACAATGTCCATTCCGTTCAACTGCCCTCCAAATCCGTAGCTGACTCTGATAGAATTACAATGTCATCGGAAAACCGCAAACTTTTTATTTCCTCTCCGTGAACTTTCATGTTCCTCGACTATTATAACTACCGTCTGGTTTCCGTACAAGTTGTAAATAACCGCTTACTTATCGTATTTCATCCCTGCTACCTTCAAAATTTGAGAGTGTAGTCCAGTCGACTTCCCCAAAAACTTTCTTCAACTCTATAAATGTTATATATGGATGTTGCCTTCCTTCAGCATATCTTCTAAGATAAGTCCGTAGGGTCAGTAGTTCCTCGCATGCTCCTACATTTCTCCGGAAACCAAATTGATCTTCCCCAAGGACAGCTTCTACCAGTTTTTCCATTCTTCTGTAAATAATTCATATCAGTATTTTGGAAGGACTATTCACTCTTCGCTGGTCATCGCGGCTCGATTCGAAGCGAGACTCATCACTAAAGACAATTCTACTCCACTCAACGAGATTTCAGACCGAAGACGTGTCTGCAGACGCCCCGGACAGCTGAGTGGTACTAACCTGAGTGTCGCCCGTCATAAAGCCCAACAATCAGGTGTGATGGTCAGGGCTGCCATTTCTTTTCATAGCAAGACCATCTGGTTGCCTTCCGCGGCGCCAGTACTGCACAGCGGTACGGCGACGATATTCTATGCCCCATTACGTTGCACTTCATGTCAAACCGTCCAGGTCTTACATTTGAGCAAATAATGCCCGCCCGCATACCGCCAATGTTTCTGCAGCTTGTCTTCGTGCTTGCCGAACCCAACCTTTGCCGGCAAGGTGGATCTCTCCTCAGATGAGTGCGTTAGGAGCATTAGGGGCAGGGCCATGCAACCAGCTCGGGATTTTGACAATCTAACGCGCCAATTGGACAGAATTTTGCACGATATCCCTCAGGACAACATCCAGCAATTATCAATCAGTGGCAAGTCGAATATCTGTTTGCATGAGGGCTAGACGTCGGTCAACGCTTTATTGACTTATGCAGATTGAGCAAGTCAGTAAAGCGTTGGCCCACATCTTTTTTTTCCATCAATCTTCTGTCTGGTTTGACGAGGCGCGCCGCAAATTCCTCGCCTGCGCCTATCTCTTTATCACAGAGTAGCACATGCAACCTATGTCTTTGCTAGATGTTTTCCAATCTCTGTCTTCCTCTACTGTATTTACCTTCTACAGCTCCCCCTAGTACTGTGTAAGTTATTCCGTGATCGATTAAGCTTATCCATTACGGATATTTTAGAACCCATAACTGTTAATTGAATGTAAGTGTATCTATAAAAGATAAATGAAAACTTTGATCATAAATACAATTTTAACATGTACCACTAGAACATGTGCATTGAAGTAAAAGTTATTCACATGTAATATCGAATGGTTCGTTTGAAAGTAAAAACTTTGCAGTCGGTTTGCAAGCTAAAATCCACCCTGCATTTGTCTTCATGCGTGTAGGAGATAGTCTTGACAAGCCGCATGAATCGTTTTGAAACACCTTTTAGTGGAAGATCATGGTACTAACGGGAAAGGCTTGTTTGGATACTTCATTAAGCTCATTTATTACGTCTTCAAGATTTCCAGTACCGTAGTATTAGAGTCAGTACAGGGCTGAAAGCATTGGACTTGATGGAGGTCTTAGTTTCGTTCGAATCTCATAATACTTACAAGGCATCGCGTTATGACGCCCAAGCAAATGAATAAAACAGCTTATGTCTCCGTGCAAAGGCTAGCGAACGAATTGCCGTTGTACTGGGCGCCTGTAGTCTCGGGACTCTTGTATGATTTGTGGGGCTGTGTTGCCATTCCTGTATCCATGCGGGAGACGCCGCCTCTCTCTTTTACAGGATAATAATATGGTAATGTTAACACATGCATAGTATATTGTTGAGGAACTTCTACTCTCTAAATGGGAATGTAATACTACTTTCCAAGTAAAAAGGAAGGTAAAGGAAGATGATGTAACCCCCGGTCGACGATGTGGTCATTAGAAACGAGGCGAAAGGGACAGGATATCGAACGACAGTTATCGAAAAGTTATTCCAGCGTAGTATCAAGAACATATATAATATATTCGAGGAAATGCTACGTCTGGCGCTCCAGTTACCGTGGTACAAATCCATTACCAGATCCACCAATTATAATAGGTATTACTATAAAGAAAATTATTACAAATGCGTGGGCCCTATAAATAACATCATAGATTTGATCATCTCCAATTAAAGATCCTGGTTGTCCTAATTCACCACTAATAAATGTTCTTATTGATGTTCCTACTATTCCTGCTCATGCTGCACATAGAAAGTATTAAGTGCCAATTTCCTAATGTAACAAAAGTATCGACACCTTGGAGTATATATTTTAGAAAGTAGTATGAAATGTGGAGCGTTTATGGTAGGAGCGCGTAAGTTAAAAAGCAGACCATAAGTCTTATGTTTGTAAAAGTATTCGAAGTGAGTTCTTGTGACTGATCAAGCTTCTTATCGTGATAGACAGCATTGGTAGGATGTGATCTCCTAAGGCAGCTTTTTAACAACGTTATTTTTGAACTCCATTATGTCAAAACTACATTTTTTTTTTATTTCCGACCATCTTCCCATCTATGTTGTCACTTGTTGATAAGGAATAAGTGGCGCTCAGTTCACTCTAATTACCTTGTAAAACTTGCACCGCAAATATGACGAAAATGGAAAGTGCTATAGACGTGCAGTTTTCACGAAACTGATTGGTAGTCAAAGGCTCGTACTGTCAGCCAATAAACAGATTGTAATACTACTTAGAAAGCGTATGTTTTGGGCAAACATACACTTTTTAAACTGAACAATGCCTAATGACTGTGGGCCGGTCGGGGTAGCTGGGCGATTCTAGGCGCTTCAGTGTGGAACCGCGGGACTGCTACGGTCGCAGGTTCGAATCCTGCCTCGGGCATGGATGTGTGTGATGTCCTTAGGTTAGTTAGGTTTAAGTAGTTCTAAGTTCTAGGGGACTTATGACCTCAGATGTTAAGTCCCACCATAGTGCTCAGAGCCGTTTGACTCTCTCCTTTTTGTTAAGTAAATAATGTTACCTTCCTGCTGTGGTGATGAGGGGGGAGGATTTCCTTAAATGCATTTTTATGCTCGAAGTATTTCTGGAAGTCTTAAATTTTTGAAACACATTTTTCACCAGTCTTCATTTTTATCCATTTTGTCGATGTACTGCCAAGTTTTACTATTGGGGGCACCATTCTCTCTGCTGATCCAGTATTTCTTGCACTTAAACTGTTTTAAATAACAATACAGAAATTAACAAGTCGAATCGCGAAAACAGTGCGTTTCTAATTGACTCCTTTAATTGTTGGTCTGTCAGCGCTCACGCGTTCAGTTGGTGAAAATCCGGCAACTGGGTTGCAATGAATCTTTACCAGCAGAAGTTGAGATGATTTCGGCTATAAAGTACTCACATGAGTAAAAGTGTCAGTTGAATAGTTGTTGTTGTTGTGGTCTTCAGTCCTGAGACTGGTTTGATGCAGCTCTCCATGCTACCCTATCCTGTGCAAGCTTCTTCATCTCCCAGTACCTACTGCAGCCTACATCCTTCTGAATCTGCTTAGTGTATTCATCTCTTGGTCTCCCTCTACGATTTTTACCCTCCACGCTGCCCTCCAACACTAAATTGGTGATCCCTCGATGTCTCAGAACATGTCCTACTAACCGATCCCTTATTTTTGTCAAGTTGTGCCACATACTCCTCCCCAATTCTATCCAATACTTCATCATTAGTTATGTGATCTACCCATCTAATCTTCAGCATTCTTCTGTAGCACCACATTTCGAAAGCTTCTATTCTCTTCTTGTCCAAACTATTTATCGTCCATTGTTTCACTTCCATACATGGCTACACTCCATACAAATACCTTCAGAAACGACTTCCTGACACTTGAATCTATACTCGATGTTAACAAATTTCTCTTCTTCAGAAACGCTTTCCTTGCCATTGCCAGTCTACATTTTATATCTTCTCTACTTCGACCATCATCAGTTATTTTGCTCCCCAAATAGCAAAACTCCTTTACTACTTTAAGTGTCTCATTTCCTAATTTAATTCCCTCAGCATCACCTGACTTAATTCGACCACATTCCATTATCCTCGTTTTGCTTTCAAGACACTGTTCATTCCGTTCAACTGCTCTTCCAAGTCCTTTGCTGCCTCAGATAGACTTACAATGTCATCGGCGAACCTCAAAGTTTTTATTTCTTCTCCATGGATTTTAATACCTACTCCGAATTATTCTTTTGTTTCCTTTACTGCTTGCTCAATATACAGATTGAATAACTTCGGGGAGAGGCTACAACCCTGTCTCACTCCCTTCCCAATCACTGCTTCCCCTTCATGCCCCTCGACTCTTATAACTGCCATCTGGTTTCTGTGCAAGTTGTAAATAGCCTTTCGCTCCCTGTATTTTACCCCTGCCACCTTTAGAATTTGAAAGAGAGTATTCCAGTCAACATTGTCAAAAGCTTTCTCTAAGTCTACAAATGTTAGAAACGTAGTTTTGCGATTCCTTAATCTTTCTTCTAAGATAAGTCGTAAGGTCAGTATTGCCTCACGTGTTCCAACTTTCCTACGGAATCCAAACTGATCTTCCCCAACGTCAGCTTCTACCAGTTTTTCCATTCGTCTGTAAATAATTCGCATTAGTATTTTGCAGCTGTGACTTATTAAACTGATAGTTCGGTAATTTTCACATCTGTCAACACCTGCTTGCTTTGGGATTGGAATTATTATATTCTTCTTGAAGTCTGAGGGTATTTCGCCTGTCTCATACATCTTGCTCACCAGATGGTAGAGTTTTGTCAGGACTGGCTCTCCCAAGGCCGTCAGTAGTTCTAATGGAATGTTGTCTACTCCCGGGGCCTTGTTTCGACTTAGGTCTTTCAGTGCGCTGTCAAACTCTTCACGCAGTATCGTATCTCCCATTTCATCTTCATCTACATCCTCTTCCATTTCCATAATATTGTCCTCAAGTACATCGCCCTTGTATAGACCCTCTATATACTCCTTCCACCTTTCTGCTTTCCCTTCTTTGCTTAGAACTGGGTTTCCATCTGAGTTCTTGATATTCATACAAGTGGTTCTCTTTTCTCCAAAGGTCTCTTTAATTTTCCTGTAGGCAGTATCTATCTTACCCCTAGTGAGATAAGCCTCTACATCTTTACATTTGTCCTCTAGCCATCCCTGCTTAGCCATTTTGCACTTCCTGTCGATCTCATTTTTGAGACGTTTGTATTCCTTTTTGTCTGCTTCATTTACTGCATTTTTATATTTTCTCCTTTCACCGATTAAGTTCAATATTTCTTCTGTTACATAAGGAGTTCTACTAGCCCTCGTCTTTTTACCAATTTGATCCTCTGCTGCCTTCACTACTTCATCCCTTAGAGCTAGCCATTCTTCTTCTACTGTACTTCTTTCCCCCAGTCCTGTCAATTGTTCCCTTATGCTCTCCCTGAAACTCTGTACAACTTCTGGTTCTTTCAGTTTATCCAGGTCCCATCTCCTTAAATTCCCACCTTTTTGCAATTTCTTCAGTTTTAATCTACAGTTCATAACCAACAGATTGTGGTCAGAGTCCACATCTGCCCCTGGAAATGTCTTACAATTTAAAACCTGGTTCCTAAATCTCTGTCTTACCATTATACAATGTATCTGATACCTTCTAGAATCTCCAGGATTCTTCCATGTATACAACCTTCTTTCATGATTCTTGAACCAAGTGTTAGCTATGATTACGTTATGCTCTGTGCAAAGCTCTACCAGGCGGCTTCCTCTTTCATTTCTTAGCCCCAATCCATATTCACCTACTATGTTTCCTTCTCTCCCTTTTCCTACTCTCGAATTCCAGTCACCCATGACTATTAAATTTTCGTCTCCCTTCACTACCTGAATAATTTCTTTTATCTCATCATACATTTCTTCAATTTCTTCATCATCTGCAGAGCTAGTTGGCATATAAACTTGTACTACTGTAGTAGGCGTGGGCTTCGTGTCTTTCTTGGCCACAATAATGCGTTCACTATGCTGTTTGTAGTAGCTTACCCGCACTCCTATTTTTTTATTCATTATTAAACCTACTCCTGCATTACCCCTATTTGATGTTGTGTTTATAACCCTGTATTCACCTGACCAAAAGTCTTGTTCCTCCTGCCACCGAACTTCACCAATTCCCACTATATCTAACTTTAACCTATCCATTTCCCTTTTTAAATTTTCTAATCTACCTGCCCGGTTAAGGGATCTGACGTTCCACGCTCCGATCCGTAGAATGCCAGTTTTCTTTTTCCTGATAACGACGTCCTCTTGAGTTGTCGCCGCCCGGAGATCCGAATGGGGGACTATTTTACCTCCGGAATATTTTACCCAAGAGGACGCCATCATCATTTATCCATAGAGTAAAGCTGCATGCCCTCGGGAAAAATTACGGCCGTAGTTTCCCCTTGCTTTCAGCCGTTCGCAGTACCAGCACAGCAAGGCCGTTTTGGTTAATGTTGCAAGGCCAGGTCAGTCAATCATCCAGACTGTTGTCCCTGCAACTACTGAAAAGGCTGCTGTCCCTCTTCAGGAACCACACGTTTGTCTGGCCTCTAAACAGATACTCCTCCGTTGTGGTTGCACCTACGGTGCGGCCATCTGTATCGCTGAGGCACGCAAGCCTCCCCACTAACGGCAAGGTCCATGGTTCATGGGGAAGAGTTGAATAGTATCGAGTAAAAAATATTGGTATCGAGAAGAAAGCATACACTTGTTATTTTATTTGGTTTCCCATGTCCCTAGGCACGGGCTCATGTATGACTCGGGTAGGGAAGGGAAAAAAGATATTGGTTGTCCAAAGTCACATCTACTACTAAGAGTTGAGGGAGGATTTTATGACCACCCCAACTAAACTGAAATTTTTAATTGTATGTAACTAACAAAATTGAAACAATTATAGAATCTGGTTTCAGAATTTATTAAAAACTACAAATATCTTTTTTTTTTCAAGATTTTAAAATGTAAAGTACACGACTAATTTACATAAGGTGAGCATAAAAACCCCGCGGTGGTATAGCTAAAGTTAACCGATATAGGAAAACCACGTAAAAAATTTACATCTGGGTTAATGCATTTGTTTTGTCCCCGTTCCTGCCCTATGGAAGTCCGCTACCTTAAAGACTACGCTGTATTTCTCGTTTCTTTGTGTCAGCCAGCCAAATTAATTCGCATTTATCTGACATACCTTGTTAAACCTATATTGATCTCTGAACACTTCAAATCTAGCACGTGTGAGTAGATATTAATGGCCGGTGTTGAGGGGGGAGGGGCAGGCATTAAAATAGTTGATATGTCTTCTTAATAGTTCTAATTTCTTAAGTTCATATGGTTATTATTATTAATTTTTTTCTTTTTTTATGCTGATGCCCAAGCTTTTGATTCTCCCATAAATTAAACACTGCTAGTGAGTCATAAAAACAGAGGGCTCAGGGCAGTGCGGAGCTGAATCTCTCGCCGAATGACAATAGGGTCGTTTATAAAGGTTAAATGTGGTTTTTCGATTCTATCTGCTCAGACAAATGAAACGTTTCGCTGCAGAACGCAGATTTCACGTGATCAGCTTGATGATACGAGAGGCGGGCAAAGATTCTAAAGCTGCATGAGGATCATTGTTATGTCCTTGTAGACACTGTCTTCAAGCTATCCACACAGAAAAAAGTCTACAGGGGAAGGGCCTGCCAAGGTACAGGTCCTCTGTGTCCAATCCAACGATTTGGAAAAAATTCGTGAATACATGCTGTAGTACCTAGTGCAGTATAAACTGGACAGCCATCGTATTGGTACCATAGGTTTGTCCTGGCCAGCAGAGGAACGTCTTCTAGTTTCAGTGGAAGACGGTGTGTTAGGAGAGTGCGATATTTGGCGCGTTCAGTGTTCGTCTATGAAAACGGGCCTGTGAGCTGAAGGTTCACTACCCCACATCACACGCTTATACTCCATGGATACTGACGTTCCACCTGACGAAGCCAGATCAATAGTTCATGTTTCGGTGGTTTACCTGGTCATAATAGTTCCCATGCAGCTCTTGATGGAGAGAGATGTGATAAGGATGGAACCTACAGAACCTTGTATCAATCATGTCTCTTCCTCGTGCGGTTGTGCGGGAGCCAACGTGCGGACCAACTACAACAGCAGAAAGAACATTAATTTCCCCGTCTTCTGTCGCCACTTGTTTTCTTCCGTTACGCTGTCTTGTGTTACACTATCACTGCGACGTAACAGGTTGGAGAGGTTGATAAATAAATGCCGAGATGATTGATGTCTATTGGGATGCTTTGCTGCATACACTTCACGAGAAGGAACTGCATTCTTCCTACACTCCCCATAACACCATGAGCATGTCGGCTTCTTCTGCGTTGGTAAATCCCGTCGTCCACTCACGACCTACAGCTTGGACTGTCGCATGCTGACTGCGATGCATTCAAGGAACTCACAAGCGCACTGTAAGCAAACATAACAGCATCATACCTAGCAGCTACGCAGGTTGAATGGCACAAACAAGTGTGTGTATGGTGACTTTCCAAAATACGACTCGCACTAGAATGCTGCAACAACCACCACTGACTGACATTCTAATTTACCCTACTTTCGGTGTGTTATTGTCAATAGGCATTGCACAATTTAAAAAGTGTATGTTTGCACAAGAATATGCTTTCTAAGTAGTATCACAATCTATTTATTGGCTAACAATACAAGCCTTTGACTACCAATCAGCTTTGTGACAACTGCACGTCTATAGCACTTCCCATTTTCGTAATATTTGCGATGCAAGTTTTATGTGATTCACCCTGTATATAAAGGGTGTAACTTTTAAGTTGACAAACCAGAATAACTCGAAAAATAAGCTTCACACGAAAAAAAGTGTAGAATCCAAAGTTGATTATTTTCGAGGGGGACATCAGCTGGTGCTAAAATTAGCCCGTTGCTGGAGTCAACTTTAAAATTTCAAATGGGAACCCCTATTTTTTATTTGCAGAATCAGATTCTACATAAAAATCTACGTACAGTTTGTCTTAAACATTTGATTCTTGGTAGTTGACTCTGTAATTCAAGGAAATCCATGTTCTCATTTTTGCGTGGAAAATGGTTACGGATAAATAAAAAAATACTTATTTACTTCGTAAATTTTATTCGCTAAAACGGAAACTCTCCCCATAGGGTGGGGTTTGAGACAGAGGAATTAGTTTTAAAAATGCTGAACCCAATTTTTTTCCGCAGATTCGGATAAGGTTTGTTTGTTTCGTGATCATGAGGCCACACAACTTTTAATTACTAAACAAATCACCAGACTAGCTAACTGACTAACCGAATCAAAATTTACGAAGTAAATAAGTATTTTTTATTTATCCGTAACCATTTTTATTTATCCGTAACCATTTTCTTGAATTACAGCGCCAACTACCAAGAATCAAAACAAATGTTTAAGACAAACTGTACGTAGCTTTTTATGTAGAATCTGATTCTGCAAATAAAAAATAGGGGTTCCCATTTGAAATTTTAAAGTTGTCTCCCGCCCCATCCCCAGGGGGGCGGGCTGATTTTAGCACCAGCAGGTGTCCCCCTCGAAAATAATCAAGTTTGGATTCTACACATTTTTTCGTGTGAAGCTTATTTTTCGAGTTATTCTGGTTAGTCAACCTAAAATTTACATACACCGTGTGTACCAAGAAACAAGACAGACTGGAATCAACGGTTCGTTACTGTCGATATATTAGGGCTACCCATGTAGTTAATACATAATTCGTTACGGACGCCGCTCAAAGACTGTTGTGAAAAAATATGCGCTTGGTCGCAAGCGTCTTGAGGAACCCTTTCAACATTCACCCGAAGTGACAGAAAGAAACCACGACCAAACTATCGCTGGACGGCCATTCGAAGTCTACGGTTACAGAAGTAGATTGTGGCGGTAACTGAGTTCTGACGTCACTCAGCTATATGACTGCTGCTATTTTCTGTGACAGTCTTCCTCACAGTGTAGTGTCTCGACTACTGAAAATTGAGATCTGACCTTCACTTTTGTACATCATCATACCTCGAGCGCATTGCTGTCAGTGCCTCTGGCACATTGTCAATTTTCAGTGGATGTGCTCTAACTAGTCGCACTCCAGTAATTTACCCCTCGTTGAAAAGCGAAGAGAACTCGCATTTGACCTGTTAGCTGAGTGTGCAATTGCAGTAAAGGGTAGATAGAATGCTGGCGTGGAGTTGCCTCGTAATGGTCTGTTTGGTCGATATCGCGGGCAGAGCACCGACTTGCACCGCCGATAAGCCCTTCCCTGTTCCTGTCTCTGCGTCGCTGACAAACGTTCTGTGCTCGCGGGCACCAGTCTCCACTCGTCCTTCGGCGAACGCTGCAATGACGAGCACGGTAGCTCTGATTTAAATTGCTCTCGAATCAGTCACGTTGCTCACAAACTACTACTTTTCACTGTCAGGTAAGTTGACTGTCCCCCAAATGTCGGACTCGGCTAGAGTGGCGTGTTGCTAATACAGTGGACCCACATCTAGTGGTATGAGGTTCAAATCCCCGCCGAACCAACCAGAAGCGGGGGATGGGCCTCGAAACACATACACTGATGAACTGAAACGTTATGACCACCTGTTTAATAGCGTGTTAGTATATCTTTTGAAAACACCTAGATAGGTCTCCGAAGGTATACGGTAACAGATATCTACGTACTCCTGTTACAAAGGAACGGGCAGTGAGCCCAGGAGTATTGAAATGTCTGTGAGTAAAACTAAATTATAGCCAGACTGGAGAAAATGTGCAGAGAAGTAGCAGACGCGCTTACGAGTGGCGACCGCTGAATTTTAGATTTTGCGAGGATTCGTTAAACCACACAGTACATCTACATCTATATCCATACTCCGCGAGCCACCTTACGGTGTGTGGCGGAGGGTACTTATTGTACCACTATCTGATCCCCCCTTCCCTGTTCCATTCACGAATTGTGCGTGGGAAGAACGACTGCTTGTAAGTCTCCGTATTAGCTCTAATTTCTCGGATCTTTTCGTTGTGATCATTACGCGAGATATATGTGGGCGGTAGTAATATGTTGCCCATCTCTTCCCGGAATGTGCTCTCTCGTAATTTCGATAATAAACCTCTCCGTATTGTGTAACGCCTTTCTTGAAGTGTCCGCCACTGGAGCTTGTTCAGCATCTCCGTAACGCTCTCGCGCTGACTAAATGTCCCCATGACGAATCGCGCTGCTTTTCGCTGGATCATGTCTATCTCTTCTATTAATCCAACCTGGTAAGGGTCCCATACTGATGAGCAATACTCAAGAATCGGACGAACAAGCGTTTTGTAAGCTACTTCTTTCGTCGATGAGTCACATTTTCTTAGAATTCTTCCTATGAATCTCAACCTGGCGCCTGCTTTTCCCACTATTTGTTTTATGTGATCATTCCACTTCAGATCGCTCCGGATAGTAACTCCTAAGTATTTTACGGTCGTTACCGCTTCCAATGATTTACCACCTATGGCATAATCGTACTGGAATGGATTTCTGCCCCTATGTATGCGCATTATATTACATTTATCTACGTTTAGGGAAAGCTGCCAGCTGTCGCACCATGCATTAATCCTCTGCAGGTCTTACTGGAGTACGTACGAGTCTTCTGATGTTGCTACTTTCTTGTAGACAACCGTGTCATCTGCAAATAGCCTCACGGAGCTACCGATGTTGTCAACTAAGTCATTTATGTATATTGTAAACAATAAAGGTCCTATCACGCTTCCTTGCGGTACTCCCGAAATTACCTCTACATCTGCAGATTTTGAACCGTTAAGAATGACATGTTGTGTTCTTTCTTCTAGGAAATCCTGAATCCAATCACAAACCTGGTCCGATATTCCGTAAGCTCGTATTTTTTTCACTAAACGTAAATGCGGAACCGTTTCAAATGCCTTCCTGAAGTCCAGGAATACGGCATCAATCTGCTCGCCAGTGTCTACGGCACTGTGAATTTCTTGGGCAAATAGGGCGAGCTGAGTTTCACATGATCTCTGTTTGCGGAATCCATGTTGGTTATGATGAAGGAGATTTGTATTATCTAAGAACGTCATAATACGAGAACACAAAACATGTTCCATTATTCTACAACAGATTGACGTAAGCGAAATAGGCCTATAATTATTCGCATCTGATTTATGACCCTTCTTGAAAATGGGAACGACCTGCCCTTTCTTCCAGTCGCTAGGTACTTTACGTTCTTCCAGCGATCTACGATAAATTGCTGATAGAAAGGGGGCAAGTTCTTTAGCATAATCACTGTAGAATCTTAAGGGTATCTCGTCTGGTCCGGATGCTTTTCCGCTACTAAGTGATAGCAGTTGTTTTTCAATTCCGATATCGTTTATTTCAATATTTTCCATTTTGGCGTCCGTGCGACGGCTGAAGTCAGGGACCGTGTTACGATTTTCCGCAGTGAAACAGTTTCGGAACACTGAATTCAGTATTTCTGCCTTTCTTCGGTCGTCCTCTGTTTCGGTGCCATCGTGGTCAACGAGTGACTGAATAGGGGATTTAGATCCGCTTATCGATTTTACATATGACCAAAACTTTTTAGGGTTCTTGTTTAGATTGTTTGCCAATGTTTTATGTTCGAATTCGTTGAATGCTTCTCTCATTGCTCTCTTTACGCTCTTTTTCGCTTCGTTCAGCTTTTCCTTATCAGCTATGATTCGACTACTCTTAAACCTATGATGAAGCTTTCTTTGTTTCCGTAGTACCTTTCGTACATGATTGTTATACCACGGTGGATCTTTCCCCTCGCTTTGGACCTTAGTCGGTACGAACTTATCTAAGGCGTACTGGACGATGTTTCTGAATTTTTTCCATTTTTGTTCCATATCCTCTTCCTCAGAAATGAACGTTTGATGGTGGTCACTCAGATATTCTGCGATTTGTGCCCTATCACTCTTGTTAAGCAAATATATTTTCCTTCCTTTCTTGGCATTTCTTATTACACTTGTAGTCATTGATGCAACCACTGACTTATGATCACTGATACCCTCTTCTACATTCACGGAGTCGAAAAGTTCCGGTCTATTTGTTGCTATGAGGTCTAAAACGTTAGCTTCACGAGTTGGTTCTCTAACTATCTGCTCGAAGTAATTCTCGGACAAGGCAGTCAGGATAATGTCACAAGAGTCTCTGTCCCTGGCTCCAGTTCTGATTGTGTGACTATCCCATTCTATACCTGGTAGATTGAAGTCTCCCCCTATTACAATAGTATGATCACGAAACTTCTTCACGACGTTCTGCAGGTTCTCTCTGAGGCGCTCAACTACTACGGTTGCTGATGCAGGTGGTCTATAGAAGCATCCGACTATCATATCTGACCCACCTTTGATACTTAGCTTAACCCAGATTATTTCACATTCGCATTCGCTAATAACTTCACTGGATATTATTGAATTCTTTACTGCTATAAATACTGCTCCACCATTGGCGTTTATCCTATCCTTGCGGTATATATTCCATTCTGTGTCTAGGATTTCGTTACTGTTCACTTCCGGTTTTAACCAACTTTCCGTTTCTAATACTATATGCGCACTATTTCCTTCAATAAGAGATACTAATTCAGGAACCTTGCCCTGGATACTCCTGCAGTTTACCAATATTACGTTAACTTTTCCTGTTTTTGGTCTCTGAGGACGGACGTTCTTTATCAACGATGATAATGTCCTCTCTGGTAAGCCGTCAGGTATTTTATCGTTTCGCCCAAGGGGGGGTCCCTCTAACCTAAAAAACCCCCGTGTGCACGCCACACGTACTCTGCTACCCTAGTAGCTGCTTCCGGTGTGTAGTGCACGCCTGACCTGTCTAGGGGGGCCCTACAGTTCTCCACCCAATAACGGAGGTCGATGAATTTGCAACCATTATAGTCGCAGAGTCGTCTGAGCCTCTGGTTTAGACCCTCCACACGGCTCCAAACCAGAGGACCGCGATCGACTCTGGGCACTATGCTGCAGATATTAAGCTCAGCTTGCACTCCGCGTGCGATGCTGGTTGTCTTCACCAAATCAGCCAGCCGCCGGAAGGAACCAAGGATGGCCTCAGAACCCAAGCGGCAGGCGTCATTCGTTCCGACATGTGCTACTATCTGCAGCCGGTCACACCCAGTGCGTTCAATAGCTGCCGGAAGGGCCTCCTCCACATTACGGACGAGACCCCCCGGCAAGCACACCGAGTGCACACTGGCATTCTTCCCCGACCTACCCGCTATTTTCCTGAGGGGCTCCATAACCCGCCTAACGTTGGAGCTCCCTATAACTAATAGGCCCGCCCTCTGTGACTGTCGGGACCTTGCCGGAGAATCGGCCACTGGCCCAACAGGCGAGGCATCCTGTGGTGGCTCGGAAACGATGTCATCACCACTAGGAAGCACCCCGTACCTGTTGGAAAGGGGTAAGGCAGCTGCCACGCGGCCAGATCCCACCTTCGCCTTTCGGCCAGGCACGCGCGAGCCCACCGCTGTCCGCCATTCACCCTGGAGTGATGGCTGACCGGTAAGATGCTCACTGCCGGAAGACGCAGCGACATCAGGGGTTCCATGTGATTCCAAGGCCACCGAAGTAGGCATAGGTCTCACCACAGTTGCCCCAACGCCACTACGAGCCGACGCCTGCGCCTCGAGCTCGATGAGCCTAACAGACAAAGCCTCCACCTGCCCCCGAAGAGTGGCCAATTCTCCTTGCGTCCGCTCACAACAACCACAGTCCCTACACATGACTATGTTTACCCTACCCTATACGGTGACAAATTCCCAAGATAATCTTCTGATGAGCTACTCTGATAATCAAGAAACACTCACTGAAATACGAGTCGCGAAAACTACGCTAGGTTTTCCCAGAAAAACTATTTAAAAGCTAAGCGCAGCAAATAAGTACAAAAACGCTTTATACAAACAGTACTCGCTGCTGCTGGTGCTCTCGCTCTGGCTGTCACAAGACAACTGCTGATTCAAGTGACTAGTGGCTAACGGCCGCGAAACAAACAAAGACGGTTTTAGGGCGCTTTCTGTTCTAAACGATCAAGAAAACACTAAGAAATCTTAACACGAAAACTACGTAAAGTTTTATCAAGAACTGTTAGTTACTATGCAGAGCAGATAAACACAAATAGAATCCCTTCCTTAGTGGAAGGTCGTAAACAAAATGCAAAATAAACGCTTTATACAAACAGTACTCGCTGCTGCTGGTGCTCTCGCTCTGGCTGTCACAAGACAGTACTCGCATGTTTCTCGTTTTAATGATACTGCCAAGGTTATCAAGATTTAAGTGACTTCGAACATGGTGTTATAATCGGCGCACGAGCGGTAGGACACAGCATCTCCGAGGTAGCGATGAAATGGGGATTTTCCCGTACGACCATTTCACGAGTATACCGTGAATATCGTGAATCCGGTAAAACGCCAATCTCCGTCATCACTGCGGCCGGAAGAAGATCCTGGAACAACGGGACCAGCGACGACAGAATAGAATCGTTCAACGTGACAGCAGTGCAACCCTTCTCCAAATTGCTGCAGATTTCACTGCTGGGCCATCAGCAAGTGTCAGCGTGCGAACAGTTCAACGGAACGTCATCGATGTACGTTTTGGAGCCCAAGCCGACTCGTGTACCCTTTATGATTACACGACACAAGGCTTTACGTCTCGCCTGATCCCGTCAACACCAACAGTGGACTACTGATGACTAGAAACATGTTGCCTGATCGGACGAGTCTCGTTTCAAATTGTATCGAGCGGATGGACGTGTGCAGGTATGGAGACAACCTCATGAATCCATAGACCGTGCATTTCAGCAAGGGACTGTTCAAGCTGGCAGAGGCTGTATGATGGTGTGGGGCGTGTGCAGTTGGAGTGATGTGGGAACCCTGATACGTCTAGATACTACTATGACAGGTGACACGTACATAAGCATCCTATCTGATCACCTCCATCCATTCATGTCCGTTGTGCATCCCGACGGACTTGGGCAATTCCACCAGGACAATGCGACACCCCACGCGTCCAGAATTGCTACAGAGTCGCTCCAGGAACACACTTCTGAGTTTAAACACTTCCGCTGGGCACCAAATTCCCGAGACATGGTCATTATTGAGCATATCTGGGATGCCTTGCAACGTGCTGTTCTGAAGAGATCTCCACCCCCTCGTACTCTTACGGATTTATGGACAACCTTGCAGGATTCATGGTGTCAGTTCCCTCCAGCACTACTTCAGATGTTAATAAAGTACATGCCACGTCGTGTTCTGGCACTTCTGCATGGTCGCGGGGGCCCTACACGGTATTAGTCAGGCATACCAGTTTCTTTGGATCTTCAGTGTATTATTATTATTATTATTATTATTATTATTATTATTTTTCCCTCGGGAGTGATCACATTCACGTTCATACGAACATCTATATCGGGCAAGGAGGCATATAACACTTACTTACCAGTCGTACAAATAATGTGCGTCGGTAAGTAAGAGATTGCTATCAGATGACACGTATTGTCGGTAAGGCCGTGTATGACTCACCAGACGCATTTTATGGTGGAGGATTCGGTTGACTTGCCGCCTTGTCATCAAACGTTTGTGGTTCACATTCGAAAGCCACTTTCTTTCGGTTGCTAATACAGTTGTTGTTGTTGTTGTTGTGGTCTTCAGTCCTGAGACTGGTTTGATGCAGCTCCCCATGCTACTCTATCCTGTGCAAGCTTCTTCATCTCCCAGTACCTACTGCAACCTACATCCTTCTGAATCTGCTTAGTGTATTCATCTCCTGGTCTCCCCCTACGATTTTTACCCTCCACGCTGCCCTCCAGTACTAAATTGGTGATCCCTTGATGCCTCAGAACATGTCCTATCAACCGATCCCTTCTTCTGGTCAAGTTGTGCCACAAACTTCTCTACTCCCCAATCCTATTCAATACTTCCTCATTAGTTATGTGATCTACCCATCTAATCTTCAGCATTCTTCTGTAGCACCACATTTCGAAAGCTTCTATTCTCTTCTTGTCCAAACTATTTACCGTCCAGGTTTCACTTCCATACATGGCTACACTCCATACAAATACTTTCAGAAATGTCTTCCTGACACTTAAATCTATACTCGATGTTAACAAATTTCTCTTCTTCAGAAACGCTTTCCTCACTTGTGCAGAATCAACTGTCATTATAGGTCCCTACCATACATCTCGCTGTTACAGATGGACGTTACGCCAAGGCATAGACACAAATTTGTATTCAGCGAACCGCGGAAAAAAGAAGTTGGCACGACGGAGGATTGAACACGGCTCTCCCACTCGGCAGTGCAACATCGTAACCACTATTGTGTGTTTGTTCTTTTTTTTCGTGGAATATAAAGGTGACTCAAAAATAAGGAAGGAAAATTGCCACCACGACTTTTACTCTAAATACAAACCAGCACACCATTACTTTAGGCTTCGGCCCCTATCTAATCCTACTCCCAGTAAGACTAACCTAGGGCTACGAGGGGGGGGGGGGGGGCGAGAAAGGATAAAGGAAAGAAAACCACAGGGGAACCATGAATATTTAACATAATTTTATTTTATTTTTTAATTTATTGTTTTTTGTTTGTTATCTAACAAAAATTATGTATATATATATATTTTGTTACATAAATTGAGCGCCTTGAGTAGCGGGTCTATTAACCACGAAACCATTTCTGTTCCCAGCTACTCTGTATTGCAGTGCTTGTTCTTGGACTGTTCACTGTGTCTGAGGGGTGTGGGGGATAGGGAGTTTCCCTTGTAAGTGCAACATGAGACGCATGAGAAGTGCTTGATAGTTCGTTCGGGATAAGAGCTGTGAGTCGCGTGCCGCTGGAAGATAGCTGCAGAACTTTTATTTGTGTATTTTCTGTGGCAGCTGCATAAATGTTGTAGACGGCAGCTGCGCAACAAGCATATGCTTCCCAGTGGCAATTGCGTAATTGGCTTGTCTGAGACATGACAGCCCTGTAAAAGGGGATGTCCTGTCGCCGAAGTATTCTCGGCACGCCTTCCGTCGCTGCACTTCCGGATCAGTTGCGGTGCAAGCCCGGAAACGGCCGTGGAGCTGTGCGGCCGTACTTCCCCTCCCGTCCCCTCCCTGCCCCTGTGCGACCCGTTCCACTGCGACTGGCAACACAATAGAGGGATTCCCGGCCGTGGAACAGTGCCCGCTCTCCCCACCACCACTACTCTCTTGCGCGCCCCTCCGCGCCTTACTCCACTTCATCAAGGCAGCATACAGTTGCCGTTTTCCTGAACACCTCTGCCATCCCCCACCACACCCTTCCCCTTTGCGCCATTCCTCTCTTCCGCAGTAGGATTCGATCAACTGCCAGCGATCCTCACGACTTAATTCTGATGCAGAACACGACAGGCAAAGCGCCAGCAGCGGTGTTTACGGGGCGTGTTTGGTACCGAACGAGTGACATCAATTTTATCTGAAGGCTGTCAGAAATCGTCGTCGAAGACGAAGGTTGAAGGCAGGCTACTAATGTTACTGATGTTTTATCTCGCCTCGTTGAAATAGCTTCGTACCGTTCCTGCGCATTGCGTTATATGCGGAAAGGTATTATCCTTCGATTTATGCAAGCTCCCAGCATCACACTTGGCGGGACCATTATGATAAATAAATACATTTCATAAGGTTGCCTTCACGGTTTACATAAAGTTCTGACGAGAAACGCAACTACTCCCATTAATCCGAAACTAAGCTGAACTGCCTCCTTAAGCTGTGATTCCTTGCGTCAAAATCCGTGATCTCAGTGGACGAGTAGTTTACTACAGGTGTAGTCTCGCACTCGGTCGAAACGGAGAAACATTTACAGCTGTGCGGGACATATGTAGAAATCGGTAGACCTGTGGAAGGGACGAGTGTAGATGTATATGGACTCAAACGCATTCAACTTTCTTGGACAACCATCACTAATTAAATTTATTTGGTAACTAAGAAACAAGTGTTAGCGCGGAACGCAAGAACGTATAGTAGCGGACCTCCCCCTAATACTGATGAGGATTGTGATGCAATTTGGCAGACCATAAGGTCACAGCTCAAGTCCGAGAAGCAGTCATTTAATAATACACTACGACAAATAGCTCCTCGGTAATGCGAGTATTTTTTCTCCCTCATTATTTTATAAGCCTATAGAGAGCGCCGGTTTCGATCAGGGACGCAAGCGCAACCACGTAAGGTGCCAGACTAGAAGTCTTCCCTTACTGCGTCTCGTCATTTTCTTAATTGTTGTACGAAACACTTGTTTCGCTACAGGAGATCATGTTTCTTCGAAAAGTAAAATTAATATTAATTATAATCGTCATGGTACTGCAAAAGTACGGGTCGGGATATTGACTAGAAATATGAAAAGGGGCCCTGTTAATAATTAATCGTTGCCCTCTTAAAATAATGAATAAGGAAATCATTATTTACGAAATTAAACAAAAATCACTATTAATTTAGCTTATTACATCAAAGTGCATACTAAATCTTCTGAAAACATTGAGACTGTTAAACTACTTCCTTGAGAAGTCTGGTTAAAGAATCTGCGGTCTGCTGAAATGAAAAAGGCAGATAGCGTTGGTGTTAGAGCTGAAGTTACTGTACAGCAAGTTGGAAGCCATATGCCCACCAAAGGTGGAAGAAAAATGAGATTTTATAAATGTAACACACGAATGAAGTTAACGTGTAGTAGCTGTCTAGTACCGTTACGTATTACATTGTGCTTCGCAAACTTCCATGGCACTTCGCCTTAGGGAATAATGTTATACAGAAAACGTGTAAACTCAAAATATGTAAATATACCTAGTAGGAAAGAACGCTTTGTTTTTGAAATAATTATTTTCAATAAACTGTGTTGAGGTACTTCAGATTTAATAAGAACAATAAGTTCCTTTAATTATTTAGTGCCTATAGGCTGAGCTCATACTTTCGAGATTTTAACCATGGTTTTATGCATGATTACTTAGAACATAAAAGAACACACAAGTTTTCATAAAAAAAATATCCAAACTTCTGTTACTGGACAGTAGTAAGGGGTATCCCCGCCCTCGCCTTTATAATGGCGTGAACTCTGCTGAGGACACTTGCAGTGCAGTGACTGAAGTGTTTAAGGGAATAGTAACTACCCATTCGTCCTCAAGAGCCGAAATTGGAGAAGGTAGTTAAGCTGGACGCTGGGATGTCGTTCAAAGGCACCCCAAAGGTATTGCATTGGTGTCAGTTCGGGATTCTGAGCAGGGCAGTCCATTTCAGGAATAATTTTTCCACAGACCATTGCCTTCGGATGCTGCATGATGGAAGGGTGCATTGGCATGCTGATGGCATCGTCATCCTGTCGGAACTGTTTCTCTGCCAGACACAATGCTGTAAAATGTTTTCTTATCGTTCCGCTATAAGGGGATCACACTTCAACCACGTAATACACCCTCACGTCGTAACACCACCTTCTCCGTGTTGCACTGTTAGTACTACACATAATTCTAGACAATGTTCCCCAAACATTCGGCAAAACCCAAACCCTTCCAGCGGATTGCCACAGGGTACAGACTCACTCGTTTCCAGTCATGAACTGTCCAGTGGTGTAGCTCTTTACATCAGCTGAGATGGCGCGTAGCATTGACTACAAAGATATGTGCCTTATGACCAGCTGCTCGGCCATTCTTTCTAAGTTCAAATAGTTCAAATGGCTCTGAGCACTATGGGACTCAACATCTTAGGTCATAAGTCCCCTAGAACTTACAACTACTTAAACCTAACTAACCTAAGGACATCACACACACCCATGCCCGAGGCAGGATTCGAACCTGCGACCGTAGCCGTCTCGCGGTTCCGGACTGCAGCGCCAGAACCGCTAGACCACCGCGGCCGGCATTCTTTCTAAGTCTCTACGCACAGTCACTGTGCTAGTTCGACTGCTGTAGCACTTTGCAACTCACGAGTGATCGCTTCCATTGATTCCAAGCGATTTTTTACAAACTGCCTTCCACAACGCTCGACGTTCCCTGTCCGTCTGTACAAGATCTTGGTTTAGCTGCGGTTCTTCTTCACGTTTCCGTTTGACAATCGTATCAGCAACAGTCAGCTTGGGAAGCCTTATGAGGGTTGAAATTTCCCTGATGTATCCGTTACTCAAATGACATGCAATGACCAGTTCACGTTCTAAGTCACTGAGCTGTCCTGAATGACCCTTTCTACTGTTACTGCTTCTCCGCTGACAAATGCAATACTCCCCGCCTCCATTTATACTGGCGGGTGCCCGTCTCGTAACACACAATAGTCAATCCCGCATTACATATGGATCTCCAGATAATTTTGATCAGATTGTAATTTGGTCAGGAAATGAGGGCAAGGTATCGCGCGTCCCGGAAGACGGTGAAAAGTGCGATACGTAATAATAATTTTCATTTCGTGTGCCTCACTGGTCTGGTACAAAAGTCTTTCAATTGGACGCCACTTCGGCGGCTTACTTGTCCCTAACCTACCCCAGTTATCCAACTGGGGAAAGGGGACTTAACAGTTTGTCGTGGAATCCGAACCATGTGACGTTTTTGGCGACTCCTCACATCGTCGAGAGGTGGAGGCTACGTAAAGCGCAGACTGAAAAATCCGAGGTCCGACCGGGATTCCGCGACCCCTCGGTTTCCAGTCAAGCGCAAGGCCACCAGTGCGATACATAAGGGGGTGCCATCTGGTGGCGAGCCCGGCGACTGAAGAGCGTAGCGGCTGGTGGCGCAGCCTGTTGGCGGGCAGGCGCCCTACAAGGCAGAGGGCACGCGCGGCGCACGTGGCCTGCTCTTCCGAGGCCAGGGCGGAACTGCACGGTCGCGTGCCACCAGCGGACACGCCCCTCTGCCTTGCGTAACGCGGCGTGGCTTTGCGTAGCCTAGCACCGTTACTCCTGTCGAGCCTGGGGTCATGTCCGCTCTGCTCGCACCCACTGAACCTTGTGTCGTAATTTAGTGCTTCGTAACTGAAAAGGTAACGTTAATTCTACGTAGCTCATCCTCCGACTAGACGAGACAAGGATGTTATAATTTCGATATTGGCTTTAACTGACTTGACGGCGTCCGAACAGGCCTCGGAAAGCCCAACGATACCGACCGACTGCCTTCTTAATCCTCAGCGGATTGGGCGTCATCGGACGCGTGTATGGTGGGACATGGGGACAGTACACAGCTCTCTCGACCGTTGTGATTTTTTTGATCTGGAGCCGCAACAACCCGGTCAAGTAGCTCTCGAGTTGTCATCACAAGGCCGAGTACACCCTGGTAGGTCAACAGCGCACGGCGGCCGGGATGGTCACCATCCAAGTGCCAATCACGCCCGACGGTGCTTAAATTCGGTAATGTGACGGGAACTGGTGTGTCCACCGCGGCACGGCCGTTGACTTTTAACCGATTTAAGGGTCTTTAAAAATTGCTATAGGCTTTGATTTTTACAATCATACAACCATCTCTAATCTTTTGAATGTTGGGCTCCATAAGGTTCCCTTTCTGTGCAGCGACCGTGGAATATAAAATTATAAAGAATGTAGCAACCAGTCGCGGAACCGTAATTTATTTATCTTGTTGCAAATCGATTTGTTCAAAAATGTTCAAATGTGTGAGAAATCTTATGGGACTTAACTGTTAAGGTCATCAGTCCCTAAGCTTACACACTATTTAACCTAAATCATCCTAAGGACAAACACACACGCACCCCTGCCCGAGGGAGGACTCGAACCTCCGCCGGGACCAGCCGCACAGTCCATGACTGCAGCTCCTCAGACCGCTCGGCTAACCCCGCGCGGCGCAAATCGTTTTCGACTGATATCAGTCATCATCGGTGCGTTTTTCTAACTGATACATGCCATAAATATAGAACAGCAAACGTGTACTCAATTCTCGTGGCGTTCTCTCGACTGTTTGGGGAGCGAGGGAGGGAGAGAGGTAGGGGGAGGGGGAGGGGGAGCACAAGGAAGCACCGCTTGGCGGAAGTTACGGTCTGGGAGGTTACCGTGCTTAATGACACATTAGCTTGAATGGATCGAATATCCACACGGAAATCACGGGAATGCGCATCGGCCACGAAGTTGAAGTGTGCACAGGCTGGATGTTCTTCCATAGCCGTCGCAGTGCTTTGCGACGTAGCTAACCGCCACGTTTCCTTAGCATCTTTTACGGCGTGTGGCCACTGTCAAGTAACTTTCGCAAGCACTTGCTGAGCTGCTTAATTGACAACAAAAACTTGAGCAAGTGTACTTCAAGTCGTGTCGGCAAGTTAATTTCGGAAACTTCTTGCACTTACTTCCAGAAGTGTTTCCACCAGAGTCGCGTCGTGAGATGTGCAAGCGAAAGTTCACAGTATCATGCCTAATAACCGCCGGCCGAAGTGGCCGAGCGGTTAAAGGCGCTACAGTCTGGAACCGCACGACCGCTACGGTCGCAGGTTCGAATCCTGCCTCGGGCATGGATATGTGTGATGGTCTTAGGTTAGTTAGGTTTAAGTAGTTCTAAGTTCTAGGGGACCTATGACCACAGCAGTTGAGTCCCATAGTGCTCAGAGCCATTTTGAACCTAATAACCAGAGGAGCCGCCATCGTTGTTGCATCGTTGTTATTATTGAAGAAAAGTCGTGACGAAAAACAATTTTAAAAAAATAAGAAGTGTTTAGATGAAGGAATGAATATGGAGGAGCACGTATTTAAGTTATGAAGAAACGCTATAAATGAACTAAAATCTGGTGAAAAGCTCTCTATAGCAAAGTTTGTATAAATACTTCTTTATTATCGACAACCGATTTCGATAGACTTCACTGTCATCTTCTGGTATGTAACATAGTGCTTGTACATGGACTATATCTCTTATCAGGATTTACGACGGAGTATTTGAGAAAGAAGATAATAATTTTTTTGACATTACAAGAAACGGGAATGAAAACTGTGCATTCACAAGCATTCGACAATTCTTGCAATGTCAAACGAAGAACATTTTTTGCTCAAATGTAACACCATGAATCATGAAAAGGGAGATATTCCTTGTACATGCACTATGTTACAGACCATAAGATGAAAGCAAAGTCTGTCGAAAACGATTGTCGATAGTAAAGATCTATTTATGCGATTTTGGCTACATAAAGCTTTTCACCAAGCTCCGTCTCCTTCCTCAATATGACGAAATTCAATGAAATCAGATGACTTCGCTGTTAAACATTTTCTGAGAATGTTGTATGCTAGTTCCGAGTCGCTCACATCTATTCTAGGTTTACAATGAAATATTCGAAAACAGGATACGAAAATGTGGCATGCTACATCACTATGAGTTCGCCTTTAAATTAGTTCAAATGTGTGTGAAATCTTATGGGAATTAACTACTAAGGTCATCAGTCCGTAAGCTTACACACTACTTAACCTAAATTATCCTAAGGACACACACACACACACACACACACACACACACACACACACACACACACACACATACATATCCACGCCCGAGGGAGGACTCTAACCTCCGCCGGGATCAGCCGCACAGTCCATAACTGGAGCGCCTCAGACCGCTCGGCTAATCCCGCGCGGCTTTTAGTTAGACATTGATTTTTGCAAACAGTGTTGTTTTTATTACAAATGTAACGTTTACACTGACGTTAAAAAATCACTTTAAATTTAAAGACGTCTGTACTGCCGTTTTAGTTCCCTATCTGATGAAACAAAGTAATCGGTGAATTCATTTCGCAGGTCCTTGGCTGTCGGTGGCCAGTTAGTATATTTAGGAGTTCGAAAGGTACATTTGTTTCGGCCCGTGTGTCTTCGCGCTCTTCTTCTTTTCGATACTGACATTTTGCTACCGGCATTAAACACACAATACTTCTGCAAGTTACAGAACGCCTACTAGCAACTGGAAAGTTCAGCAAGCACTTGGCAACAAGGTCTAAGAAACTGTTTCCGCTCACTTCCTGAAACTATTTCTGGAAGTTAGCGAGACCAGCGGAAGTCGACTCGCTGTGCGTTTTTTACCTCATAGATCTCGCAGAAGTAGCTTGTGCAGGCGAGTTGGGGACGTTTGCCTGCTAGTGAGTAGACGCCTTTAGGTCACGCTAGGCGAGTGCTCCCCGCGTGAAAGCGAATCGAGACCGAATAGCGTGGATAGCAAGCGATGGGGAACCACTGCCGCTCATTCGGCTTTACCACGTGGATACAGTACTCTACCCGCTAGTGGTCCGCTTCCAGCGCCGAAGGAAACTGAAAATCTTGATGATGCCCACTCTTGCCAGGTGCATTTACGCAAGGAAAGGTCATTTCTTACGTAAAAAAATAAACAAATAATTCGGAATAGTGAAAAAGTGATAACGGACAGGAAAGAAATATTGTACAGACTATCACATCCTGGCCCTTTGGATTTGTAATCCGACGATCCTTTCAACATTAATGACGACTGCTACGAGAATGGTCTTTAGTATGTACGGGTGTACAGCTGCCGTGAATTTTTTGAGAGAAGTCAGTTTCATGAGTAGATCAGTGCAACTATCTCAGACGCGACGTCTTTTTTAAAACTGAAGGCAACTCTTACGCGGTCTTTTCCATTTTACAAATCGACATCACGTCTGAGATAGTAGTGCCCGTAACTACTATGGTCGTGCGAAACCATTATTAGGGACGTAACCACATGTTACTACCTCCGCCCGGCTGAGCGGAATATGTCGCGCTATATGCATTACAGTTTTTACTTTGATGTAGCTTGATAGAGTTCAAAGGGGTGAAATTAGCTATTTTATGAAATAAAGTGCTTATTTAAACAACAGCCTACGCAGGAAAGTGACTTCCATCAAGACTGCTTCGAAATTGGGCTTGAAAAAAGTCTTTTTGACTTTATGGAATCCTTCTGCTGGTAGTGAAAGAATGTATGTTAAGTCGCCGATCCTGTACACAATAAACTTCCTAAGTGAATAATACTGCGTGGTGGACTGAGACTCGAGCACCAACCGTTGAATATCACATTTCCAACTTTCCAAACTTAAGAGATATCCATTGAATTAGATTTACCTATGTTAAATGAATGAATGAGTGCGTGAAATCAACGAAGATGCATTGACATGTAATGATATAAACTAAACCCAGTCAGGAATGCAGAATCTGCTCTGTAAAGAATATATCAACAGCTACTCATAGCTTCTCGGGTATACATTTTAGATCCATGTTTACTAGACATTTCTTCTTGACATGGTCCACCATTATACAGTACCACCTCTGAAAGTTGCATACCCTACATTCTTAGCAACAACAGTACCAGTACATGTATTCCACTATAACTTTCGACTCGTTCGTCTTCGGTACATGGATCCATACCTCGTCGGTCGCTGTGGCCGAGCCGATCTAGGCGCTTCAGTCTGGAACCGCGCTGCTGCTACGGTCGCAGGTTCGAATCCTGCCTCGCGCATGGATGTATGTGATGTCCTTAGGTTAGTTAGATTTAGGTAGTTCTAAATCTAGGGGACTGATGTTAAGTACCATAGTGCTTAGAGCCATTTTTGATCCATACCTCAGACTGACACATGTATCCTCCTCCATCTTACTAGAAAGTTTGTAACATCATTATGGTGTCACCCTGTGTTTGCGTACATTTAGAGGCGCCGTGACCTATAACTTAGACGCTCTGTTGAATGATATTTCCGAACATGGGTTCCTATGTAAAATTTAATCCACAAAGTCCGTTCTTCAACGTCTAGAAGTGTGTAAAGTGATTTGTGTTAAACCCTGTATGTGAAACACGGTGATGAGCAATGTATCTGCTTCATCGTCCTGTATGAAGGATAGTAATGAAGTTTTTTTTTTATATTAACTCCAAAACATAACGTTTCGTATATAATTTTTTTGTATAAGATACATGTCCGCAGTCATGGTACACATTGAAATCCACGCGCAGTACAGCACTATAGCATGCCTATAGGAGAAGCAAAAATGAACGGTGATAAAGTAGAGTACGTACAAGGGTACTCATAACGTTTTAATTAAGACTCGAAAAAATTAAGTTACGTGATACGTATGTGTAGCCTGGTATACATGAAATCCCCAAACCACAATAGCGTATCACGCCGCTGGACGAGCCAAAACAAAATAGCACAATCCACCAACACTGTCAATGGAGTGCGCTATCTTTACGCTCCTCTAGCAGCCTGCTACGCTATTGTGACGCGTCTGTACTAGGATTGCAGACATGTACCTGCAAACAAACAAAAGACTAATTACGCAATTTTATTTTCCAAGGTGATAATTGAAACTTCATGGCTTCGCCCAATAGAGGCCTTACAAGAACCTCACTGTCTAGTGGAAAGCTGGTAGTGACGTATTTCCCCGGTTTGTGTGCTGGCTATTGTGTGCGAGCTGTGGTGATTGGCAGCGTGTTTGTACCGGAAGGAGGCGCCCAGTGTGCCAAGGTCGCGACCTCGGCGACTATTCTAATGGCGGACAAATGCCACGGGCGCGATACACACAGGCGGAAGTCGCCCGCGGCTCCTGCAGAAGTCAGCGGCCATTGTGGCGCAATACCTTCTCACGTAATGTCTCAGGCCGGCCGTTAGCGAGGGCCTGACTCAGCGTCTGCCCTTGGTACTGTGCCGGTCAACACAGTTTCTTTAATTTCTTTACCCTATGAGAATTATCAACTGATGGTATCGGATCCGTCGCTGCACTACACAGGGTGGTCAGGAACAGTCTGAAAAGTATGATATAGTGTTGTAGGGTAGGTCGTGCTGAGAAATAATTGTTAAGAAAAAAAATCGAAAAAAATAGATGCCTTGCGCCGTTTCCATATGAATTAACATTAACGTTAGCCAATCAGGCCGATGCACGCGCAAATTCAAGGAGCCCGCTAGAGGCGATATCACCAAACGTGTTCGTTTGGCTTCCTAAACCAGAACGAGAGCGATACAAAAATTGGGCGTGGACCGGGTAGTAAGGATCGAACCCGAGCCAAAGGCTGGGCAGTCTCGTACTCTATCATCTACGGCTGTACGCTATGAGAACAACTGACAGTAATGAGTAACTGGCGGCTCGCTTGAATTTGCGCTCGCAAAGGCCAAAGTGGCTAACTTATGCTAACTCGGAAACGGCGCAACGTATCGAATTCACGCGGATAGCTTTGTGTGGTACAGCGCCAGTTTCTGGGGCTGGGAGGCGGACTGACAGAGAGGGCCGGTGTACCGGCCAGCCTGGATGGGGTTTTTAGGCGGTTTCCCACATCCCACTAGGTGAATACCGGGCTGTTACCTATGCGTCACCACAGAGACACGCTACGCAAACATTTAGGGAACTTAGTCACATTTGCACGAAGAATTTACTATAGGGGTAGACAGTTGAGAAACATTTTTGATGAACGTTTCTACGGTGACATTAATTTTGTGAAATTTTTCGTATTTTATTACAAGCAATCACAGTCGTCAGCAATCTTAAAATTCAAAATTCTTTTGTTGTGACATTTAGCCTTTTTGTTGTCTCTAATTTGGTCAACGTTTAACAACTGGCGTATGCGGAAATCGCGTGACCTTCCGGAAGTATTTTCAGCAGGAACTGAAAAATAAATAATGAAATAAACAATGATTAGATTTGATCGAGAAAATTTTCGTCATTTCAATGGAAAATGAGTAACATCACTTGATAAAATCTTAGGATGATTTTTCGGAACTGTCCCGCGGCTCCGGCCGCTGTGACCGTGCGGTTCTAGGTGCTTCAGTTCGGAACCGCGCTGCTTGCTACGGTCGCAGGCTCGAATCCTGCCTCGGACATGGATGTGTGTGATGTCCTTAAGTTAGTTAGGTTTGAGTAGTTCTAAGTCTAGGGGACTGATGACCTCAGAGGTTAAGTCCCATAGTGTTTAGAGCCATTTTCTTTTTTTTTTTTTTTTTTTTTTTTTTTTTTTTTTTTTTTTTGTCCAGTGCCTCAAATCACCAACTTGATTTTTTAAAATAAAACTTAACACTTTTTCTTTAAATGTTTATACAGAATCCCCAGCGCTGTCTGATTTAGCGGTGACAGTTCCTCTGTCATTTGGAACCAATGATGTACGAATTGTCTTTTCCAACAGTAGTGGCATAAGTGAAAATATTAAGGGACGCTTGGAATTACTGCGTCAGAATAAGCATTCGCATCCATTCCATTATAAGCAAAGTTTTAGTTTTCCAGTCGTCATTGTATCGTGCTTTGTTATACTCATAAGTCATATGATAAATTAACTAGTAGTGTATTTTTTAAATTTTACTCACTTGTTCAATCATAGCTCTTTGCGGTAAATCTATCTAGTTCAAGTAATTTTGTCAAATATTGTTCGCGCTTAAGAATTTATTGGCTCAGAGTTTCAGCAAAGATGATGCATGGGATGGAGTTCAGGTAGAAAAATATGCATGGAAAGTTACATATCGGCTGTTTGTACATGCAGTTAGTATTAATTACATTTATAACAGAAAGCGGGAATGGCGAAGAAACGTGCCTCTACGAAAGGAGTCTGCTCTAGACTGTATTCATCGTATCGCTCGTCGTGTAAACACTCAGAGACGGGTAACCCTGCAGGAAAATGCTTGTGGCCTTCAGGATTTTATTCACTGGAATGTAGCTTACGAACGGCGCAGAATATCTCCACACGTTCTTCAGACAGTGTGACGTCCACATCTTCTGAAGATATTTTAGCCACTGTCGACTGCTTGTCAGCGTGATTTTTATCGTATTATTGGCTATCATTGGTCACTCCTCGAATTACAAACAAAAAATTGTGAAATCAACCATTTCCCACTAGAACCAAATGGACAAAAACTCCAAAGACCCCATGGGTATTTTGGGACAAAATGAGAGTGAAAATAAAATTGTTACACTACCATAACTTCGACTAGTATATGCCCACAAAAGACGCTTCTGACTTCCGTAAATCCAAACATTCTTTTGAATATTTCTGATATTAACAATCTTCCTGACTATAAACTATGTGATCAAAAGTATCCGAACCCCTGGCTGAAAATGACTTGCAAGTTCGTAGCGCCCACCATCGGTAATGTGGGAATTCAATATGGTGTTGTATCACCCTTAGCCTTGATGACAGCTTCCACTCGAGCAGGCGTACGTTGAATCAGGTGCTGGAAGGTTTCTTGGGGAATGGCAGCCCATTCTTCACGGAGTGCTGGACTGAGGAGAGGTATCGATGTCGGTCGGCGAGACCTGGCACGAAGTCGGCGTTCCAAAACATCCCAAAGGTATTCTATAGGATTCAGGTCAGGACTCTGTGCTAGCCAGTCCATTACAGGGATGTAATTGTCGTGTAACCACTCCACCACAGGCCGTGCATTATGAATAGATGCTCGATCTTGTTGAAAGATGCAATCGCCATCCCCGAATTGCTCTTCAACAGCGGGAAGCAAAAAGGTGCTTAAAACATCAATGTAGGCCTGTGCTGTGATAGTGCCACGCAAAACAACAAGGGGTGCAAGCCCGATCCATGAAAAACACCGGGCATTCGCCATACCCACACCCTACCATCGAATCGCCACATTGCGTACCGTGATTCGTCACTCCGCACAACGTTTTTCCACTGTTCAATCGTCCAATATTCACGCTCCTTACACCGAGCGATGCGTCATCAGGCATTCACCGGTGTGATGCTTGGCTTATGAGCAGCCGCTCGACCATGAAATCCAAGTTTTCTCATCTCCCGCCTAACTTTCATAGTCTTTGCAGTGGATCCTGGTGCAGTTTGGAATTCCTGTGTGATGTTCTGGATAGATGTTTGTCTAATACACATTACGACCCTCTTCAACTGCCGGCGGTCTCTGTCAGTCAACAGGCGAGGTAGGCCTATACGCTTTTGTGCTGTACGTGTCCCTTCACGTTTTCACTTCACTATCACATCGGAAACAGTGGACCTAGGGATGTTCAGAATGTGTAAATCTCGGGTACAGATATCTCTGGTACAGACGTATGACCCAAGTGACACCCAGTCACCTGACCACGTTCGAAGTCCGTGAGTTCCGTGGAGCGCCCCATTCTGCTCTCTCACGATGTTATTGACTACTGATGTCGCTGATATGGAGGACGTGGCACTAGGTGGCAGCACAATGCACCGAATTTGAAAATCGTATGTTTTTGGCGGTGTCCGGATACTTTGGATCACGTAGTGTATCTTTATGTCGTGACATTCAGCTAAATCTCCTATGGCACTAGGAGATCTGCAGTATGCGCCACTCTCTTTATTTTTCTCATGATATTATTTAGGTTTTCTTTGTCAAAGGCAGGACTCGGTTTCATGCATTTTAATATTGTTTTGAGGAATTCCCGCATATAATTATACTTCCTGATAACAAAAAGAAGCATGTGTACATAGTGAAACAGATAAAGTAATATACTAATGAACAACATAAAGGCAACTGATTGGAATTTTCCAAATTTATATTGTTAGAGAATACCGTTGAACTTCCGAGATGTCCACAGGAAAAGTGGCTCACAAAAGAGTTAGCGGCAATAGTAATAATAATAATAATAATTGTGAAACTCAGCCTGTAGGGCTCCTAGGGTGCAGGTCACATTAGGAAACAGCGGTTAACAAATATTTTACTTTATCCTGCGAACCATGCATTTTCCGCGCAATATCGTCTTATTTTTGCCTAGTTCTTTGTCATCCTTGTCTGTTTTTCTTACTGTGCAAATCGTGGATTCATTGGGAAGCCACTAAGCGTTATAAGCTATTGAAGTCGTATCATACTTCTATCGTGGGCAGCATGAGTTGTACACAGCGTATTAGCACAGTGCCTGATGTGAGACACTGTTTTCAATCTTATGTAGCGAACGCACATACTTCGTGATACAGGTATATACAGGTATAACGTGCGTGCGTGTTTAACGTACGTATGACAACAATACTCTTTTGCACTTGAGGTCACCGTTGGCTATTGAATTAACTGAGGTTACGTGCCCTTGCTGTCGCCTCACAAACGGCGGTGTAAGTAAACAGAGTATATATAGTAGCTCGTTTACATAATTACAAGGACTTCCATCGCAGAATGAGTTATTGCACGACCTGCACAAGAGATATTAACCGCGGTATTCAGCTTTTACAACGGCTTGAAAATACCTTTCTCCAGCGTGAAAAACTTTACAGCAAACAGGAAATGCACAGTAATACAATAAAAAGCGTTGTTATTAAAAGAAAAACTAAGATGGCTGTAGCGAGAATCTTGCATGTCGAGTCCACATTGCTGTAGTGTTCTTAGATGTGGAAAGCGCACATAGCAGAGCGAGGTATCTAATTGGTTAAGATAGTAGACTTACGTGCCGGCCGCGGTGGTCTAGTGGTTCTGGCGCTGCAGTCCGGAACCGCGGGACTGCTACGGTCGCAGGTTCGAATCCTGCCTCGGGCATGGGTGTGTGTGATGTCCTTAGGTTAGTTAGGTTTAAGTAGTTCTAAGTTCTAGGGGACTTATGACCTAAGATGTTGAGTCCCATAGTGCTCAGAGCCATCAGTAGACTTACGTTCTGCATCTGCAAACCGCTGTCAATTGCACGGCAAGAGATACTTACAAGGGAACCTCCCCATCGCACGCCCCTCAGATGTAGTTATAAGTTGGCACAGTGGATAGGCCTTGAAAAACTGAACACAGATCAATCGAGAAAACAGGAAGAAGTTGTGTGGAACTATGAAAAAAATAAGCAAAATATACGAACTGAGTAGTTCATGCATAAGATAGGCAATATCAAGGAGAGTCTGACCTCAGGAGCGCCGTGGTCTCATAGTTAGCGTGAGCAGCTGCGGAACGAAAGGTCCTTGGTTCAAGTCTCCCTCGAGTGAAAATTTAATTTTTTATTTTCAGACAATTATTATCTGTACGTCCGTCCGTCCGTCCGATGCGAGGTAACTACGCCGTAGTATGGGGACGCTACACCTAAACAAACATCGAAACACACGACGTCAGTTGACTACAGCGCACGGAAGAGAGAGTATGCCTGGTAACGAGGCTCCCTGGCTGGCAGTTGACTGTTCGCTACTTTGGACGAGAGAGCATTAAATACGTGAGGTGTATTCCGTGGGCAATATGAATCCAGCAAATATAGCGGACGGACGGACAGATAATAATTGTCTGAAAATAAAAAAATTTAACTTTTCGCTCGAAGGAAGACTTGATCCAACGACCTCTTGCGTCGCAGCTGCTCACGTTAACCACGGGACCACGGCACTCCTGAGCTCGTATCATCCTTGATGTTGCCTATCTTGCACATGGACTACTCAGTTTGTATATTTTGCTTATTTTTTTCATAGTTCCACACAACTTCTTCCTGTTTTTTCTCGATTGATCTGTGTTCAGTTTTTCAAGGCCTATCCACTGTGCCAACTTATAACTAAATCTGAGGGGGGTGCGATGGGGAGGTTCCCTTGTTAGCACTGTGCCAAATGTTAGGGTTTCTTCCTGTTCCAAATGCATATGGAACGTGGGAAGAATGATTTCTCGAATGTCTCTGAGTGCTGTAATTAGTCTAATCTTTGTCTTAGCTGCTTCTAGTGGAGCATTACGTAGAAGGCTGAAGTACAGTTCGAGATTTTTCACTTAATACTGGTGCTTGAAACTCTCTCTGTATGTGGGTTTTGTGGGAATAGTTGACGTCCATCTTTAAGAGTATTCAAGTTCAGGGTTGTCAACATTTCTGTTGACATTCTCCCGGGAGTCAAAGTAATGTCACCGTAATGAGGAAGAGGAGGAGGAGGAGGAGTGGATTTAATTATGTTTGAACGAACTTAAGGTGTAGCTCGTCCTTTGTTTTCTGCAGTGACAATACGAAATGCTTCTGAAGTGAACACTGTACGAATACGGTTGAAACGTCTCGCCTCACTCAAGATGTGCAGTTTCACAGTGTTCTAAACGTGTACGCATAATTGTAGAATCATAATGAGAATTTGATCCGTAACAGTTCGCTGCAGCGAGTACAACTTCGTAGTACTACTATATACGATTAATATTTTGATAGTGCTGTCCGCTATAGGCATCGAGCATGTAGCTGTGATGTTGGTTCAAATGGCTCTGAGCACTATGGGGCTTAACTTCTAAGGTCATCAGTCCCCTAGAACTTAGAACTACTTAAACCTAACTAACCTAAGGACATCACACACATCAATGCCCGAGGCAGGATTCGAATCTGCGACCGTAGCGGTCTCGCGGTTCCAGACTGTAGCGCCTAGAACCGCACGGCCACTCTGGCCGGCAGCTGTGATCTCTTTTGATATGTAGTGACTTGGTGCAGTAGTTAAATTCATGTCTCTAAATCTGCTGGAGAACGGTTATTATTTCAGTGTGATCCACTTGTTTACGTTTTGTTTGGTTACCCTAAATGACTTCAACAAAATCAGAACGATTTCTGCGCGTATCCCCAGTTAATACTTTGTCTCTGATAAGCGTAATGTTGACGCATCGCTAATCTATGGTTTACTTCCCTTCCAAAGCCGATCATCAGCCGCTTTATTTTTAGCTTAAGCTTTCTGCGTCCACAAAATGCCCCTTTTCTCGTGTGCTACTGCAGATGCGCTGGGACAAAAGGCCACGTCAAATTTTGCTGGACGCATTCAGTGGTATTCTAGTTCAGTAAGGTCCATTTATATTTCTGTCAAGTAACAGGTAAACTTTGCATCGTAGTACATATAGTTTTGGGATTTTGTCCATTATGTTAATAACAAATGGCATTGGGGTATATATTTTGTTAAAATGTTACGAATGTAATGACTACAACCACAAAACTATTTGTGTTACACTGTACCTTTTTACTTGTTACTCGACAGATGATGTAGAAACATACTGAAAATGTATGGGTGCAAAAAGAAGAAAATTGTGTTCGATCAAAGAAGAATACAAGCCAAAGCACATTTATCTTATTCAGACCGTGGATTAAGGATTGTGGAATGTCCGCACAGGTATTGAATGGAATATCCCACGGTACAGGGCTCGACGGCTATGCTCCGTTCAGGTTCTGCAAGGTTACGCGTCGTCTTACTTTTCCTGTCTTCGCCGGATGTAAACAGATAATTCTACAGTGTTGTGTTGCTCTTCTCCGCGTGGTTGAAGAATGCTAGTGGCCGTTGCGTAATGCATGCGACCCACGATCGGAAAAGAAAACATTTATTAAGCGAACGATTATTAAATGGCTTTCTTAATGGCCGTCAGCTACGTTTTGACCCACGAAACAAAGTGAGTTAGTCAAAAATTGTCCACTGCTGATTTCAGCCCTGCTGCTGTCAGATTGCACTCAGAAAACTCTAAGATTCGGTCACTCCATCGAGTGCTAGATGACCCTCCTAGTTCCCACTTAACCGCCTGCAGGTACAAAAAAGACTATCTTAAATGTCTAGGGAGAAAAGTGTCTCAAATAATGGCGAGTGCATATCCATTCAAGAGTGAAGACGTTAGTTTCTACCCCCGTAAACTATACAGTTTACTCACTATAATCATTCCTAGCCAAGTCCCGTCCTTCTGCCGTAGCCTTTCTTAGTTAGCTGTTATAAATGCACTATCACTCACGTCTGCCGTCACCAAGTTTGCGTCAGACCAGACAGCGTCTCCAGAAGCGCTCCACATTAGGTCCACACGAAAAGAAACGTAACTACCTCATCCCGCTCACTCTACGAACTTGACACGTTAGCTCGCCTGTCCCCATGGATCACAACACTGAAAATAAACGTAACTGCCGAAGAAACGATCGCCACCAACCCGCACTCTGCAGGGAGTTGCAAAACACTTTCCTTTTCACCACAGAACCCTGACTTTAACTCGTGGATTTCTGAAGATTATAGCACCACACGAAGATCGTTTGAACTAACGCCATTTTGCCAGTCAGGGCTTCTGTTACTGGATGATGGGCTTTGTGGATGTCTGTCTGTCAGGAAGTGAATATTGAATGTTCTTGCACTCTCTGACTAAGTTTCATACTCCCGATTCTGGACGCTCAAAGAATAATAATTACGGTCCAGATGGGATCAACCGCAATAGGGGCCTAATATAAATCCCTAGCGAATGCGATATGGTTAATTAAAAGCTGGCTCTGTGTAAGTACATTGGCCAGTCACGTTAATGTGACTGTATGTCAAAAACCTGAATAACTACCTTTTCCGGCGTGGACTTCTACGAGAAGTGAGAAAGAGAGTCAACGACGTCCTTGGAGGTATCTAGATAAGCTCAAGTACTGTGGTATGAATGGGACAGTGCTCCAATGGTTTAAATCATACCTAACTGGAAGAGTGCAGAAAGTTGAAATAAGCAGTTCACATAATATGGAAAAAAACTGGTGATTTCTCAAACTGGGGAACAATCAAGAATGGGGTGCCGCAAGGTTCGGTCTTGGGTCCTCTGCTGTTTTTAATATATATTAACGACTTGTCATTCTACACTCCTGGAAATTGAAATAAGAACACCGTGAATTCATTGCCCCAGGAAGGGGAAACTGTATTGACACATTCCTGGGGTCAGATACATCACATGATCACACTGACAGAACCACAGGCACATAGACACAGGCAACAGAGTATGCACAATGTCGGCACTAGTACAGTGTATATCCACCTTTCGCAGCAATGCAGGCTGCTATTCTCCCATGGAGACGATCGTAGAGATGCTGGATGTAGTCCTGTGGAACGGCTTGCCATGCCATTTCCACCTGGCGCCTCAGTTGGACCAGCGTTCGTGCTGGACGTGCAGACTGCGTGAGACGACGCTTCATCCAGTCCCAAACATGCTCAATGGGGGACAGATCCGGAGATCTTGCTGGCCAGGGTAGTTGACTTACACCTTCTAGAGCACGTTGGGTGGCACGGGATACATGCGAACGTGCATTGTCCTGTTGGAACAGCAAGTTCCCTTGCCGGTCTAGGAATGGTAGAACGATGGGTTCGATGACGGTTTGGATGTACCGTGCACTCTTCAGTGTCCCCTCGACGATCACCAGTGGTGTACGGTCAGTGTAGGAGATCGCTCCCCACACCATGATGCCGGGTGTTGGCCCTGTGTGCCTCGGTCGTATGCAGTCCTGATTGTGGCGCTCACCTGCACGGCGCCAAACACGCATACGACCATCATTGGCACCAAGGCAGAAGCGACTCTCATCGCTGAAGACGACACGTCTCCATTCGTCCCTCCATTCACGCCTGTCGCGACACCACTGGAGGCGGGCTGCACGATGTTGGGGCGTGAGCGGAAGACGGCCTAACGGTGTGCGGGACCGTAGCCCAGCTTCATGGAGACGGTTGCGAATGGTCCTCGCCGATACCCCAGGAGCAACAGTGTCCCTAATTTGCTGGGAAGTGGCGGTGCGGTCCCCTACGGCACTGCGTAGGATCCTACGGTCTTGGCGTGCATCCGTGCGTCGCTGCGGTCCGGTCCCATGTCGACGGGCACGTGCTCCTTCCGCCGACCACTGGCGACAACATCGATGTACTGTGGAGACCTCACGCCCCACGTGTTGAGCAATTCGGCGGTACGTCCACCCGGCCTCCCGCATGCCCACTATACGCCCTCGCTCAAAGTCCGTCAACTGCACATACGGTTCACGTCCACGCTGTCGCGGCATGCTACCAGTGTTAAAGACTGCGATGGAGCTCCGTATGCCACGGCAAACTGGCTGACACTGACGGCGGCGGTGCACAAATGCTGCGCAGCTAGCGCCATTCGACGGCCAACACCGCGGTTCCTGGTGTGTCCGCTGTGCCGTGCGTGTGGTCATTGCTTGTACAGCCCTCTCGCAGTGTCCGGAGCAAGTATGGTGGGTCTGACACACCGGTGTCAATGTGTTCTTTTTTCCATTTCCAGGAGTGTATATTCACGAAGATGCAAAGCTGGTGCTTTTTGCCGATGATACAAGTATAGCTATCACACCCGACAGACAAGAATTAACTGGTGAAATTGTAAACGATGTTTTTCAGAAAATCATTAAGTGGTTCTCTGCAAGTGGGCTCTCATTAAACTTTGACAAAACACAGTATATACAGTTCCACACAGTAAATGGAGTGACACCATTGATAAATATAGACTTCGATCAGAAATCGGTAGCTAAGGTAGGATATTCAAAAGTTCTAGGTGTATGCATTGATGAGGAGTTGAACTGGAAAAAACACACTGAGGATCTGCTGAAACGTTTGAGTTCAGCTACTTATGCTGTTAGGGTCATTGCAAATTTTGGCGATATACATCTGAGTAAATTAGCTTACCATGCCTATTTTCATTCTCTGCTTTGCTATGGCATCATATTCTGGGGTAACTCATCATTGAGTAAAAGAGTGTTCATTGCACAAAAGCGTGTAATCAGAATAATTGCTGGAACTCATCCAAGATCATCCTGCAGACACTTATTTAAAGAGCTAGAGATCTTCACTGTAGCCTCACAAAATATATTCACTTATGAAATTTGTTATTAACAATCCGAACGAATTCAAAAGTAATAGCAGTGTACACGGCTACAACACTAGGAGAAATGTTAAATCTAACTTTGGCTCAGAAGGGGGTAAATTATGCTGCCACAAAATCTTGTGGTCACCTAATAGCATCAAAAGTCTGACAGACAGCCATTTAGCATTTAAAAGGAAATTAAAAGAATTTCTTAATGGCAAATCCTTCTACTCATTAGATGAATTTTTGGATGTAGTAAGTGGGTAATTTCCCCAACCCCCACAAAAAATTAAACATATTAAGGGTCATGTAATATTTTGTGTAATGTAATATCTTGTATAGACACCTTTCATTAACCTGACACGTCCCACATCATTACGAAGTGTCGTATTCATGATCTATGGAACAAGTACTAATCTAATCTGTATTGTATGGAACTGGAGATCTAGAAACGACGGAACGACGGAGAGGCTTCGTCCCAGCCGTAGCCTCAGTGGTACACAACCCCACAACAAGCTACAGCAGTCCGCTCACCCATCCGCCGCCCCACACCGAACCTAGGGTTACTGTGCGGTTCGGTCCCCAATGGACCTCCATCCCCCCGCCTCCACCCCCCTCCCCCCACCCCCTCCTTGAAGCACACGGCTAGCCGGGCGGGTTCCTTGAAGGTACCGACGGGAATGTGGAGCCATTCCGACTCCAGTGCTGTGACCAGCTGTGCTAGGTTTCACGGTTGAGGATCTGTGACGCGTACTGCCCAGGTGAGGTGGCCCCATAGATTCTCGATTCTGTTTAAATCCGGGGAGTCTGGTGGCCAGGAGAATGGAGTAAACTCGTCGCGGTACTCCTCGAACGCTGAACGTACGCTGAGCTATGTGACATGTTGCATAGTCCTACTGTTAATGCAATTGTGCTGAGGAACAGGCCCAGAGGTAGACATGGTCCCCAAGGATAGATGTGTACCTTTGTTGATCCATTTTGCCTTCTGGGATGACGTGATCACCCACGGAATGTCAAGAAAACATTTCCAGACCTTAACACTTTTCCTCAGGCCTGGACCATTCCAACGAATGTTGCAGGTGTACCAGACTGCAGTGTCTTTGTTAAGAAGAACGATGCAATGCTCCTTCGGACATGCATGCATATCCGAAGGAACAGGCAGTGCGGCGACTACTGCTTTATGAAATACATAAAATACTGTCTGGCCATCCAAATTTATTTTTTCTGTGGTTTCTTTAAATTGCTTGAGGCTTCTTTAAATCGCTTGAAGTAAATGCGGGGATGGTGCATTCGAAACGGACACAACGTGTTTCTTTCTCCGTTCTTCCATATTCCGAGCTTGTGCTGTGTCTCTAATAACCTCGTCGTCGGTTAGAATTCCTTCTCAGTAAGCACTGAGAACCACAAATGTTCCCATGACGCCATGGGAACCCCCTAACCCCTTTGTCTGCCCAAATACTCTAGCGTGAACACTCAGCACAGCTTACTAGGACAACCACACTTATTCTATATCTACACCTACATTTATACTCCGCAAGCCACCCAACGGTCTGTGGCGGAGGACACTTTACGTACCACTGCATTACCTCCTTTTCCTGTTCCACTCGCGTATGGTTCGCGGGAAGAACGACTGTCTGAAAGCCTCCGTGTGCGCTCGAATCTCTCTAATTTTACATTCGTGATCTCCGCGGGAGGTATAAGTAGAGGGAAGCAATATATTCGATACCTTATCCAGAAGCGCACCCTCCCGAAACCTGAACAACAAGCTACACCGCGATGCAGAGCGCCTCTCTTGCAGAGTCTGCCACTTGAGTTTGCTAAACATCTCCGTAACGCTATCACGCTTACCAAATAACCCTGTGACGAAACGCGCCGCTCTTCTTTGGATCTTCTCTATCTCCTCTGTCAACCTGACCTGGTACGGATCCCACACTGATGAGCAATACTCAAGCATAGGTCGAACGAGTGTTTTGTAAGCCACCTCCTTTGTTGATGGACTACATTTTCTAAGGACTCTCCCAATGAATCTCAACCTGGTACCCGCCTTACCAACAATTAATTTTATATGATCAATCCACTTCAAATCGTTCCGCACGCATACTCCCAGATATTTTACAGAAGTAACTGCTACCAGTGTTTGTTCCGCTATCATATAATCATACAATAAAGGATCCTTCTTTCTATGTATTCGCAACACATTACATTTGTCTATGTTAAGGGTCAGTTGCCACTCCCTGCACCAAGTGCCTATCCAATGCAGATCTTCCTGCATTTCGCTACAATTTTCTAATGCTGCAATTCCTCTGTATACTACAGCATCATCCGCGAAAAGCCGCATGGGACTTCCGACACTATCTACTAGGTCATTTATATATATTGTGAAAAGCAATGGTCCCGTAACACTCCCCTGTGGCACGCCAGAGGTTACTTTAACGTCTGTAGACGTCTCTCCATTGATAACAACATGCTGTGTTCCGTTTGCTAAAAACTCTTCAATCCAGCCACACAGCTGGTCTGATATTCCGTAGGCTCTCACTTTATCAGGCGACAGTGCGGAACTGTATCGAACGCCTTCCGGAAGTCAAGGAAAATGCCATCGACCTGGGAGCCTGTAGCTAATATTTTCTGGGTCTAATGAGCAAATAAAGCGAGTTGGGTCTCACACGATCGCTGTTTCCGGAACCCGTGTCGATTCCTACAGAGTAGATTCTGGGTTTCCAGAAATGACATGATACGCTAGCAAAAAACATGTTCTAAAATTCTACAACAGATCGATGTCAGAGATTTAGGTCTATAGTTTTGCGCATCTGCTCGATGACCCTTGTTGAAGACTGGGACTACCTGTGCTCTTTTCCAAACATTTGGAACCTTCCGTTCCTCTAGAGACTTGCGGTACATGGCTGTTAGAAGGGGGGCAAGTTCTTTCGCGTACTCTGTGTAGAATCGTATTGGTATCCCGTCAGGTCCAGTGGACTTTCCTCTGTTGAGTGATTCCTGTTGCTTTTCTAATCCTTGGACACTTATTTCGATGTCAGCAATTTTTTCGTTTGTGCGAGGATTTAGAGAAGGTTCCCATCGTTCCAAACTACTCTTAAGTCGTTTTTCCCCACACGCAGCCAGCTGTGGAGCCATTGACAAAAAAATTCGCTTATGCTACATCGTATTCGCGCAACACATTTAGCAGGTATAAAATCACTCGCTGAGTTACACCTAAAATCTGGACCTTAGGATACGCTTATGTGGAAGTGGTAACGGAAACAGGCGCGTGCTATGCTGGACTCTGTGTGGTATGTGTAATTGAGGGTGCCCACTATCCGCTGCCTCTTTACTGTCAGATTTGTATTTTGCTTTTAAGAACTTCATCCAGCTGTCAAAGATGCTGTTACGCATACTAGCAGCCTCTGGATCATGTATAACATCATTTCACAGTCCATAAAGCAGAGCTGAAACCATAAAACCCCGACGTCGATGCGTTTGGCAATTACCTGACCGCAGACAGCCATTCTTCCGCAAGTCACAAGGTTCCAGCGCTCGCCATTAAAGCTTTTCCTTTTCCGCAGCGCACAATGCTAACTAGGTATAAGCCTTAATTCGTCGAGTGAAATGAAGGAAATTCTAACGTTTTGAGAAGAGAGAGTCATGTGTCCAAGGTAAGTACTGCAGAAAGCGGTTTGGGTACTAACACGAGTGCTACAGCGATGTGTATTGTTGTTGTTAATATGTTTGAAAAATGACATGATTCCACCATGCTGTGTTTTAAATTACTTTATTTGCACTGCGAGTTTGAGGCACTGTCCATTTTCAAGTGCATTTATAACAACAGGTGTGGACACATCGTCGTCAGTTCGTTAAAACAATAATTTGCCATTTGGTTTTGTGCACAGCACAGTCCTCAACGATCATCTTCTAAAATATAAGGTGCATCACATGCGAAGTTCTTGCGAGAAAGTTAACATTTCAGCCTTGTTAAAATGTCACATCTAGCCAGAAGCACCAAGGAAACGAACCATACAATGTTTACTACAAATCACACTATAAGCACGTATTCAAATGGCTGTCACATGTGCATGGAAAAAAATTGTCCATTCACGTCATCAAAAAATTTCATTCTTGGCTCTCATGATGGACTACTGAGATTTCACCGCTACCACCACTCACTGAAGGCAACGTCCTCTTGATGTAGCTTACCTTCTCTGTCCCTCGCCATCTTTACCATAGGTTGTTGTCACCGCAGCTGATTCCACTGATAACACTTCGTGCTATGGATGTTCCGCACCTGCCTCTTGATTTTTCCCAAGATTTTTCCTTCTAAGATGTTTTTATGTCGCTGTTATGTCGAATTAGGTGACCAGTTGGTTTAGTTTTCCCCTTTGTATATTGTTAATCAGAGATATATCAATGTCTTTTTCTCTTCAGTTTGTTACTTAGATATTCTTTCAGGGCAGGAAGTTTTCTTCGCATTTCGTCATATCCACATCGTGATTGTTCAAACTTTTTCTTTCCTGTTTTCCGCCGGCCGGGGTGGCCGAGCGGTTCTAGGCGCTACAGTCTGGAACCGCGCGACCGCTACGGTCGCAGGTTCGAATCCTGCCTCGGGGATGGATGTGTGTGATGTCCTTAGGTTAGTTAGGTTTAAGTAGTTCTAAGTTCTAGGTGACTGATGATCTCAGATGTTAAGTCCCACAGTGCTCAGAGCCGTTTGAACCATTTTTCGCTTCCGACTACATTGTCTCGCAATCATTTGCTTTTCTCTTAAGATCCCACGTTGGACTGATTGACCCCATGTGAGAACCCCCCAGCATGGAAGACCAGGCGGTTTTTGTTAAGGTTTTCTTCGTAAAGGTTTATCCGCGCGGCCTAGGGCGCCTTGCCACGCCGCGCGTCTCCCCCCGCCGGAGGTTCTAGTCCCCCCTCGGGCAAGGGTGTGTGTGTGTGTGTGTGTGTGTGTGTGTGTGTGTGTGTGTGTGTGTGTTTTGTCAGCGTAAGTCTGTTTGAATAGTGTGTAAGCCTAGGGACCGATGACCTCAGCAGTTTGGTCTCATAGAAACTTATCAAAAATAAATAAAATATAATAAAATAAATAAAAAAAATGGTTCAAATTGCTCTGAGCACCATGGGACTTAACATCTGAGGTCATTAGTCCCCTAGAACTTAGAACTACTTAAACCTAATTAACCTAAGGACATCACACACATCCATGCCCGAGGCAGGATCCGAACTTGCGACCGTAGCGGTCGCGCGGTTCCAGACAAGCGTCTAGAACCGCTCGGCCACACCGGCCGGCAAACTTATCACAAATTTCCAAATTCCTTCCTAAAGTGGTTGATAATCATCTGACTATAAAGGTGCAGTAGTAAATTGTTTTACACCCCGGTATTTTACTTCACTAGTACCCACCACATGTGGTGAATATTGCCTTATCTACCACCTGAGGAAGCACTTGTTCGGGAAGTTAGAATAATTTCTTGTGGATTCGATATTAGTCGGACATCTAATTGTAAAAATGAGCGAAATTCTATGTTTATGAAAATGCCGAGGAATTTAATACAGCAAAAGGGCTGTACCTAGTGATGATCAAATAGGTTGCCGTGACGTGTACCATAGGGAAATGATGTCAAGTTTCTTGCTTGGTATATAAACGTGCCCCTCTCACGTACAGTATTTATTGCAAAATAATATTGTTTCTGTGTATTGCGAGAAAGTGCGAGGTCGACAACTGGACAGTATTATTGCGTAATAATTATTCCCGGGACGTTTCAGTTAGAACTCTGCCTCCATATTGAACATGTCGGCCCTCGGCGATGTGGAACTCGAATGTATTCCGATTGAGTTGTTTGCCACAAATTAAACAAGTAATTTATCGTATATATGTGCTGTTCCTTGTGTATTTCTGTACCGTAACTACCGCTGCAAATAAAATAATTAGGTACTGATTACTGACTGGAAGCTTACGTGATCTTAAGTCCGTGGTGTGCCCAGCGTTGCAAGGGGAAAAAAGTGTATGCTGATTTGATATTACCAGTTCTGAAGACTGCTGCAAAGAAAATCAGCATTTCTGCATGCTGTCACGACACCAGGTTGTTCAATTTCCTTTGCTATTGTGGACCACAACTTGTTTGGTGTTTCCCAGACAGTCAGGAATTTCATTTCTCGAAGTACCGCATGATGCTTTAATATTCATCCTCCAGCACACTCCCTGATCTTTTATCATTTACTTTTTCAGTTCTTTGTGGAAATTCATTCGCTGCAGAGTAATTTCGCTCAGTCTTGACAGGAACCGCCGCTTATTGCTCAATACTACCCTTACACCATATAATACATTGCACAATATATTGAGCGAGCGTCAGTGTTTCAAAACTCTGCAGTCGCCTTAAGTATATTGCTCAAACCGTCCATACCGCTCTTAGACCGTCATTATTTCTACGCAGTACTCACCATTGCGCTCCTTAATTTTCCCGCGTGAGGTGCGTGTGGAGCTGTTCCGTTGTCAGTTCCATTCTTTCTCGCTGTAGGGAACTCACAATGGATACATGTCGGATGGGATTATGACTAGCAGAGCTTGAAATGAAAGTTCTATACAAACAAGGTGATAAAAAGTAAAAGCTTACCTGCTGGAGTGATAACTGTAATTTGCCTTTCTCATGGGTAATGAGTTGTTGGAATGGCAGGGTGTTTCTAACCAATGGACCATTTTTTGTAGCTATGACTTCGCTTCGGAAGAGAAAAGAAAATCATTCACAATGGTACATCTGTCGCGTAGCACGTAGTCAAATGCTGGTGATGTAGACTGAGGTAGTTAAACCATTAAGTCATTCAGGATGATAGCTAAAATTTCCTCTATATTCCAGCTATGGCTGGCGAAATCATAGTTTGCAGCTTAAGATTTCCAGAGCTTTGATTATATCAGTTATTGTTCATAGAATTTAGGCCCTGTCAAAGTATCGCACTGTGAGAGAGGAAATCGTTAGGACAAAAGTCGTCATGAAAGGGGAAGGTGTGAGAAATACCTGAAAAAACTGGTCCGTATAACTGGAAATTTGCTCCACACTGGAATAACTGAAAAACAAAAAATTGTCTAACATGTTACTGTTAACTTCACATTTGATCTAATAGGAATACAAAGAATTTTAATCGTAGCTTCATGTAAAGTAAGTGACATGTAACACCCTGTTAACTTAATTTCCCCAGGTCGGTGTATCATGCTGTTACGGATTCTCTTGAAAATATCAACGTTTCCTGTTAATTTTCAGTTGAGATGGGATTTCAGTACGGCCTGTCGTGAAATTGAGTTTGGCATAAAGGTGGAGGGGGAGGGGGGAGTATGTTTAGAGTGTGGGAAGGACGAAATTTAATGAGTGCGATTAAGTCATCTTTATGTAGCAACATGTAGCCTGTAACACAAAATTAATGTGCATATCACATGTTAGGAGAGGAGAAAAATGCGTGTCGTTAAAGGTATGAGAAAAAGGTGACCTGACGCAGCTGGTGTATAGGATTATCATATATTAAGGATTCATGAAGCGCGGATAAATAGGCAACGTGTGATATTCACGCTGTATCTGATTACAGCTGGTACATTTTTAAAATGTTTTCCTAAGTGATACAAGAAAGGAACTTAAAGTTGTTCTTACAGTAGATTTCCTATTGTGTGGGTCAGAAATAAGTCGAGAGCTCGATGACGAACTGTGTGCACGAGGAAACTGTAGCGGCCAAGTGCTAGAGATACCATATAAACGAAACGATAAGAAAACCACAAAATTGGCTTTATTAGGTATTGTGTGGATGCCTTATGGTTTTTTGCGTTCCTGAGAGGCAGTACTCTGGAGAAAATTGCAATAGTCGCATTCTGCAAGAGCAGCTGTGTAATTAGTGAGTCGGTCAAGATGGGCGAAATCGTAGACCACTTCTCTTTCAATAGTTCTCCATAAGACGGCCTACTTCGTCATTTTCCTATTTATAGTGATTGCTAAATCGTGCTTCGTCATGGATAAGCTGTGTTTCTAACTTGAAAATGACTTTGCGTTTCGTGAGGAACGCCATAATCAATTATAGTTGCGATGCTTTGTCACTACATGTGCAACGAGACGAGCACCTTCGTGTAAAAGATAATCGGATTAGACAAACATGGGGTGCTGGCCTTATTGAAGGAGCCACAAACTATTGGACTGTAGTTAAGCAAACGATTGAAAACCCAAATTTGGATGAGTATTGGATCTGAAATGTGATTCTCCCAAATAAACGCTTTGATCACTCAAAGGAACGAAACGTAACTGTCTACAGTACGTTTTTCTTCCTGTGCATTAAAAAACTTATACAACCTACAACTTACTGAAGTTGCTAACAGCGTGCCTTGTAACGAATACAAGACAGTCTTTTTAGTTACATACTATTACTGATTCAGCTTCAGACGCTGATCTACATATGTGCTCCACAAGCTACAGTATATCGGACAGTATTATCGATTTCCTGCCCTATTCCGTTTGCGTACTGAGTGAGGGGGAAAAAAATCATTGTACTTCTCATTTTACTCTCACGATCCGTGAGCCAGATATACTTCGGTGGCAGCATAGTGGTGGGACAGGCTTCTTTGAAAAAAGGTTGGATAAATTTGAGCAACTGTGTTTCGCGACAACTACTTTATCCTTCTTGCAAGGTTTCCCCGTTTAAGTTCCCTGTTTTTGTTACCATTTTCGTAAGGATATTACTTACCTGTTAGGATTCTAGCTCTGCGTCTTTGAATTAATTCGATGCCTGTCGTCATGTGTACATAATAGAGACTCCAAATACTGAACAGTTCTTTGTAATTGGTCACAATAGGGTCTTGTGTTATTTCCTTAACGGATGCACCCAACAAATATAATTGATAAGTGTACCATGCACCTACCCCAATATTGATGTTACGTGGTCGTCCCATTTCATATTTCTTCTCAGTGTTACTTCTAAATTGCTATATACAAGGACGTGTTAAAAATGTTCACTATTAATCTTGTAAACAGATACTGTCCGTTTCTCTTTGTTGTAGGTATTGTCTTTCATTTATCCACATTTAAAGAGAGCCCCCATTCATTAGACCAAGTGAAACTTTTTTGCAGGTCTTTCTGCATTTCGTTACGACCGTCCAACAAAGATACTTTCCTGTACACAGCAACGTTGTCGACGAATAATCCTATAGTGCAGTTATCTGATATGCCTAATGTTTTGTATCTGATTAGAAGCATTCTTGGTAGTACTTTACAGGTGTTTTTGTTCTGCAGAGGCATCTGTCGCTGTATACCTGTTGCTCGGTTGAAAGAGTCAACAGAAGAAGATGACTTGTTTAGCTTTTCCTGTCCACCGTGGAGCTTGTTTGTACAGCGATAAAGATAAGGTTATCCGCAAGTCGAGGAGACCTGTGTACAGTCCTTCATGCATCACGAGCACCCAGCCATACTGTCTGCCACTACTGAACTCTTGTGAACGGATGTAATCGATGTTTGCTCTAAAATTGCTGCCTTCGCTTCCACGATAGAATCTAAGATTCCAGCCTGTCCTTTATGAAACTACTTTTCAGCTGAACTTTTTCGATTTGTATACTGTAGTTGGTTCTATTGCTCAAGTTCTTTCTTGGGTGTGTTCGTGAGACAAGGTCATAATACCAACATAAAAGCCAACCATCACTTTTAGTAAAATGTGGTGTGCGTTTATTGTACTATGAGGGGCAGGCACATCAAGACAGAACACCGGCCACAACAGGACCATGCAATGGTTCCGCTCAAAAGTCAACACTACAAACATTGCCACTGTTATCCTACTGGCAGAGGGAACGGTCAATTACTGTTTCATAGAACGAGGTTGGCTGCCGATGGATCGACAACCGCGTCCACGCATGTCTTTCTTCAGGTCGCCAAAGATGTGAAAATCACAGGGTGAAAGATCCAGGCTGTGTGGAGGATATTGCAGTGTTTCCCAACCAAATCGCGAAGGAGTAGCCTTCGTCCGATTGGCAGTGTGGGGGTGAGTTTTATCGTGCACCGGGATGATTCCGTCCGACAGCAAACGGTAAAGGCAACAGTGGAAACGTCCCACACCTCCCCCGCCAAAGAAACCCAGAGCTGTTCACATAGGTTCCGGTAAGGTCATGATGACCTCCACCTTCGACTGCAGAAGTCTTAAACTCGTCGAGATCCTCGAGCGTTGAACCACAATCAATGCACAGTGCAGTGTAGACACTTTGCAGGAACTGCGACGGTCGTAATATCAAAATGCCCAGGAATGTTGTCGAGCGGGAATCATCCTGTTCCATGACAACGCCCGCACGCACACTTGCAATTGGACGAAAGTCACGCTTCGGCGTTTCGGTTGGGAACATTGCAACATCCTCCTTACAACCCGCGCGATTTTCACATCTGTGGCGATCTGAAGAAATGTATCCGTGGACGTCGGTTTCAGTTGGACGAAGAAGTGCAAGAGTGGGTGCGGTTATGGATCCATCAGGTGCCGACTGCATTCTAGGAAACAGAAATTGATCGTCTCATCTCCCAGTGGGGTAAGTGTCTTGACGCGTGTGTTGATTACTTTAGAATTCCATGGTCTCGTTATGGCGGGTGTTCAGTTTTCATATGACTGCCCCTCTATACACCGCTCAAAAGATACTGATAACTGTGTGAGATATTGGATAAGAAAGGGAAACACTCTTCATTCAAGCCACATATACATTTCCTTTATTAGTCACTAAGGTTGTCAAGAACCTTCACTGCACCCGCAGTAAAGTTTGTCGTCGTCTCCGACGAACTGTATGAGCTGCATGCTACTGTCTTGTCAATAGAATATTCTCGGTTGATCTTTAGTTAGTTAACAACTCCGTAAGTCCCCACGAAAGGTACTCGTAACTTCGGAAGCAAAAAAGACACATGATAGCTGTTGAGAGGACCACAAGAACGTAACGCCTTTTGCACGTTACTCGTCTGCTCATTGTTGGCGTGCACACATACATCGTGTAAACAACTTGGCAGAAGCAGCTCGGGACTGTTTCCTTGCCGCAGGTCTGTTCGTGTAGTAAATCAGTGGTAATCTTTATATCACTTTCGTAAACCGAGTGAAGTGACGCATTGGTAAGGCACTTGACGTGTTTTCAGGAGGACGTCGGTTCAAATCCCCGGTCGGCCATACAGATTTAAGTTTGTCGTGTTGGCATTAAATCGCTAAGGGCGAATACTGGAACGATAAACTCTCGTCTCTCTTTCTTATTGTGAAAGTGAGCCTGCTGCACGGCTTTCGCTGCTCTCTTCCTCAAGCTGTTTCTCAGTTGGCATCTTCAGACTGAGTGGTTCCCCTGCAGATGTCTCTATAGCACAGTAATCTTTGATTGTCAGCGACAGTAGAACACATTACTCAGCAGCCACTGACTGTAAGAACTTGGCCACTGCTGCGTCCAAATTGGTGGTGGTAAAAAATTTGAACATATTCTTTAAGTTATCAGAATTCTACAGTAGTTGTTACGGATCAAGGATGTCCTTGTAAAAGTAAAGTAAACAACTATAGGACACAAATTAATGAAAAAACTTAGCAGCAAGTCCCACAATTGACCAAGACAACTATTGATCGGAGAACGTCAGAATATAGGCAATCAGAGGTTTTACACAGTCCAAGGTAATACCTGTTAAATATGAGAGGCTAGAGTTCAATGTTGCGGCTACTTACAAGAAAAAAATTGGAAAAAATGGCTTACTATTTTATTTGAGCGAGAAAAAGAGGGAATTTTGTTGAAGAAACATATCTAACATTGAACCGAAGAAATTTAAAGGGGCAAACGGACGCGTAATTCAAGGTAGCCCGACTTGGCGTGTAAGCTCTTGGTCCCACATACTTGCCCCAGAAGTCTCAAGTGGTGCCTGATATACGAGTGCGTATTTGCAAGTTACCATATCTGTTCACCTTTGACACCTAGACAGTGAGGGTTAGGATACCAAGACAAGATAAGGGCGCAAAAATGGGGCATGTAGCGAGCTTGGCTGACAGAACAAGATTTTCTTTTGTCCCGAATATAGATGTGAGACAGTATCAACAGTCTGCAACATAACCAACATCGCGATTACTAAAAGAGTTCTCTCATGTGGAAATAGAGATTCGACAGTCTGAAGTAAGAAGACCATAACTGAAGGTACCGAAGCAAGTGGAACAGTAAACTTCTATTAAATACATTAGAGATTTCTTCGAAGGAGCAGTATAGTGATTTGAAATATGTTAATGCTTGCTGTGAAATGTTTCGCAAAATTATTGCTAAAACGTTATATTTTAAGCTAAAAGCTGACGGCACAATGCACTTACGCTACTTCGTAAATACACGTAACGGGGCAGGACTTCTGGCTTAGGTATTGGGATAAGAAGGCCATGTGTGCATGATTTCGTGGTAGATCAATCACAGATCCAAGTGCTCACCGCTTTGCAGACTGTTAATTATGAGCGTGGTCGGCATTTTACACAAATGATAAAAGATATCGCCTGAGTTTTTTTAGAGCCCAGTGGAGGGAACCTTTGTCCTCAATGCAATGACTATAATGCATCGGTTTTCTTTGAATTCTTGACTGAGATACACAAGAGACACGACTGCAGCTTAAGCGTCGCGTTTTGAGGCTACGTTTTCTCAGTAGCCACCCCAAAGGTCCGCTAATGAGTCACGCCGCGGGCGTCTAAATATATGGGGAAATCAAAGCCACTTCTACAGAACTGGGCAAGACGCTGTAAATTGGGTAGAAACATGGCCGACTTTGAAGAGCGTGGCTCAGTTGGTAAAGTGACTCCAAAAGTGGACAAAATTATTATTAAATTCTTTTCAGGAAACTCATTCTTAACATTGCCTCAAGTGCAAGCAAAATTCACTTTGAAATAGCTGTCAATGTAAATTCGGCGCATTTGGAAGCCTGTTGCTCGTGAATACGCGGAAAACTTTGTTTCAATCAAGCTCTGGGAGATGCCAAGGAATTGTCGACGCGGCGGGTGACTGGACGTTTTATTAATTATAATTGCATTTTCTTTTAAATGTTTCTTTTGTACATGTGTGTTGTATGTGTATGTTCTAGTTTGTTGTCAAATTTTTCTACTGATTAATCCGACCACAATCTTATTTACCAAATGTACAAATGTGTGTGAAATCTTATGGGACTTAACTGCTAAGGTCATCAGTCCCTAAGCTGACACACTACTTAACCTAAATTGTCCTAAGGGCAAACACACAGACACCCATGCCCGAGGGAGGACTCGAACCTCCGCCGGGACAAGCCGCCTTATTTACCAGGCTGTGTGTCTAATCATTTGTCTAAACCTACACTACTGGCCATTAAAATTGATACAGCAAGAAGAAATGCAGATGATAAACGGGTATTCATTCTGCAAATATATTATACCAGAACTGACATGTGATTACATTTTCACGCAATTTGGGAGCATAGATCCTGAGAAATCAGTACCCAGAACAACCACCTCTGGCCGTAATAACGGCCTCGATACGCCTGGGCATTGAGTCAAACACAGCTCGGATGGAGTGTACAGGTACAGCTGCCCATGCAGCTTCAACACGATACCACAGTTCATCAAGAGTAGTGACTGGCGTATTGTGACGAGCCAGTTGCTCGGCCACCATTGACCAGACGTTTTCAATTGGTGAGAGATCTGGAGAATGTGCTGGCCAGGGCAGCAGTCGACCATTTTCTGTATCCAGAAAGGCCTGCACAAGACCTGCAACATGCGGTCGTGCACTATCCTGCTGAAATGTAGGGTTTTGCAGGGATCGAATGAAGGGTAGTGCCACGGGTCGTAACACATCTGAAAAATGTAACGTCCACTGTTCAAAGGGTGCCCGGACAGTTGCCACGCCTGACAGTTGCCACGGTTTTACCTGCTCCGAAGGGTTGGGTACCTTGTCTCTCTCCCCCCCCCCCCCTCCTCCTCCTCCTCATCCGCCCGCCCAGTTTGCTTTCGAAGTTCCTAACGTGACCATCAGTATGGAAGTTATTACAACGAACAAGGGCAGGCCTCCTGCTCATTACAAAGGTTTCGCGTATCTTAAACAGAGGGAATATAAAGAAGGTGTTGTTACATGGATGTGCTTACGCCGAAAAGAGGATCATCGCAAGGGAAAGCTGTTTTCGAGGAACGGAGAAGTGTTGAAAGTATTAGAACATCTCTGTGGACCACCTGATGATGCGGCTCTGAAAGTGAAAAATCAAGTGGAAAGGGCGAAGAGAAGGTCTCGAAAAGAAACTACACAATTATCGGAGATATACGCGGATGGAATGGGAAATCTACATAATAAAGTTTGTGACTTTCTTACAGTGATGCCTAATTCAGAATACATGAAGGGAACCATGGGTCGTCGATGGAGTCAAGAGCAGGGGAACCAACAAGAGCCTAAGAACTTATGAAATTGATCTTCAAGAAGATCTATTAAAAATGGGAGATGGCAGTAGTTTTCTTCTGGAAGACGATAGATTAGAGGTGAGAATAATGATTTTTAGTTTAAGCAAAGGAAAAGAAAGTTTGAAAAACATGTTCCCATTTTTTTATGGGTGGAACATTTAAGAGATGCAGCAAGCAGTTTGCACAGATCTACACCATACACGTAGACTTAGGAGGCCCGAGTAAAGAAACACATTCTTCCTATTGCATTTGCACTGCTCCCTAATAAGAAGAAAGATACATATGTTCGTCTGATAAAACAGGCAGTCTCTGAGTGGTGTCCTAAACAAGTAAAGGTGGACTTTGAGGCAGCTGCGATATTGGCCATTCGTCAAGTTTTTCCCACAACTGAAATAAATGGATTCTATTTCCATATGAAGAAGAGTTTATGGAGAAGAACTCGAGTTCTCGGTCTTACTGAGGAGTACCGCTAGAACGAGGATTTAAGACTTCACGTCAGCATGTGTGCAGCGTTGGCAGTTGTAAAACCGGAGGACGTAAGCAATGGATGGATTGAGATTCATGCAGAAGCTCCTGATAATGGAAGGTTCTCTCAATTTTTTGGCTACTTTGTGGACAACTGGCTAGAGAATGAGGATATACCAATGGAAATGTGGGACTGTTACGGAAAAAGGCACCGAACGACGAATGCTGTTGACGGGTGGCACAACAAAATAAATAGTATTATTGGAAACCCTCACCCTAGAATCAACTATTTGGTGGAGTGCTTGAAAACGGAAGCAGAGCTCACAAACCGCATGTACATGAAATTGGAAATGAATCGTGAATGTAAGAAGAGGAAGAAGAAGTACTTGAAGCTGGATGACAGGATAGAGAGAATGTAAAGAATTATGAAGAGACTGGCAACATTAGGCCTTGCGTGAAAGCCATTGAACATATTCAGAAACTGGACTAAAATATGTTAAAAATAATGTATTAAAATACTATGAAGACCACTGAGTCCTCGCAGATTACTGAGATAAAATTATTTAAGCATTGAAGCAGCATTATCTGAGCTAATATTAAGTTGTAGTTGTAAATAGAGTGTACATTAGTTCAGCGTGTTTAGGCTGATTTTACACACGCCAGAATGGTAAATGGTCATTTATCATTTTCACGGTCCAAAGCCTGTGCAAAGTGTGATGCGAATCAGCCCTTAATGTAAAAATTAAAAAGTGTTTCAAGCCTCAGAAAAGTATCCCTATTGTTGTCACGTTAAGATAACTTTTTCTACCTTCCAATATTATGGCCATACTATTAAATAATTGTGAGTTCTAAAATAATTTTCTGAAGCTTCAGAATCGCAACTATCACCTAAAATATCATGGTTTGTTAAACTGATAGTATACGCTTTTGTAAAAGAAAATGGGAATTGAACCTTTGAATTGCACCTAAAATTGACATCCCAAAACCGATCTGATCTTAAGGTTGACAATTTTGACACCTCAAATATTTTTTAATTAAGTTCAGCTGCAAACATTTATAGTAGATGTAAATCTACTTAAGTACATTTAGATATAGTCCTTTAAAAATTAAAATTTCTTACTAAATTGTTGATTATCTTTAAACAGGCAAGCAAGGAGCTTACTACTGAAAATTGTTACTAAAGAACATCAGAAACAAATGTATTAGACCTACTTTTGTTATACATTAGAGACTTTCTGAAAAGATATTTGATCATTTCCTCTGTCACTGACAGTGTAATTTCAGTTGCTTTGCAACACCAGGGATATCTACTTCTAAATTATGTTTACAGCTGTTCTCATTTCGAATTTTGGAATATTTACTTCGTCGTCTTTGGTGAAGGAATTTCGGAAAATGCATTTACTAACTCCACTTTAGTGGCACTGTCATCAGTAACATTAGCGTCGCTGTCGCGCAGTAAAGGTACTTACTCAGCCTTTCCGCTGGTTTACTTAACATGGGATCAGTATCTCTTTGGATTTTCCACCACATTTCTAGAGCGAGTTTCGTTGTGGAAACTATTAAATGCATCTCGTATTGAAATCCTCACCAAATTTCGAGCCTCAGTAAAACTTCACCAATCTTCGAGATTTTGCGTTCGTCTAAATTATACGTGCCTTTTGCGGTGCTCCTGCAACAGCTTTCTGTCGTGTTTTGTGTACCATGGGGGATCAGTTCCGTCTCTTATTAATTTATTTGGTATGAATATCTCGAGTGCTGTTGATACTATTTCTTTGAACTTAAGCCACATATGATCTTCATTTACATAGTTTGGAAGGATTGGAGACTATGTCTTAGAAAGACGTCACCCGGATTTTATCTGCTTTTATAAATAGATATATTTCGCGTTTAGTTTTGGTGAATTTCTTTGTTACGGAAGTGAGCCTCGCTACGATTGCATGTTCACTAATGCCTGTATCCGTCGTGATGCTCAGGATTATTTGTGGCTAAGAGGTCAAATGTGTTTTCGTAACCATTTACAATTTGAATGGCCTCGTCAACTAATTATTAAAAATAATTTTTTAAAAAGCATTTAGAACAATTACGGAAGTTGTTTTCTATTTACAACAGGGTATGAAATTGTATTTTGGCAACATGCGGAAGGTTGATTCAAGTAAATGCCAACTATAATTGTATGAGTAGGGTACCTATATGTGATGAGACTCAAGTTTTCTTTGAACTGTTCAGCAACTGTTTCATCTGAGACAGGGGGTCGGTAGTAGGAGCCAGTCATTAATTTATTCCAGTTGTCGAATATAACCTCTGCCCATACTAAGACACAGGAACTATCTGCTTCAAAGTCGATTGTGAGCTTACATTATTTTTCCTTAAGTTGCCCTTCTTGTTTCTGTTGTACTGCAGATAATTACAATTACGGCTTTTCCCTCCAGAGCCTAGGATGCTTCCTCCGTGACCCCGTAAATACCAGACCTAAACACTGTAGAACAACAACGTACGTTAGAAGCGTAGCATTCTGAATTACTTCATTCCCTTATGTCTAACATTTTAAAATTGGAAGTCGACTTTAGATGACATGTCAATCATAGATGTTCTTATCTCTGTTTAGTGAACGTGTTTTCAGTTATGTTTTGAACATTGTCAAATGGTTCAAATGGCTCTGAGCACTATACGACTTAACTTCTGAGGTCATCAGTCGCCTAGAACTTAGAACTAATTAAACCTAACTAACCTAAGGACATCACACACATCCATGCCCGAGGCAGGACTCGAACCTGCGACCGGAGCGGTCGCTCGGCTCCAGACTGTAGCGCGTAGAACCGTACGGCCTTGAACATTGTCCCGCTACACTTTATTAACTAATGTTTTTAGGGAGTAAATTAATATGGAGTATGTCGTTCTTCTTTTCAAACATTCGCATACCCATTTATTCTTTCCCTATTGTCTTTTGGGCGTGCAGTTGTAGTAATTAAAGTAGGCACATATGTAGTGATCAAAAAGAAATGATTAGCGTACATTCGCATTCTCGTTACATCGTTCCTTTCTTGTTGCTCCCATGCCGATGGACTGTTTCTATTGCAATCAGTAAGCGTGAAAGGAAGCTACCGTACAGACAGAGGAAACTATATTTATACTTGGCAGAACTAATTACATACTGACATAATCGTCGGTATTACTTTCGTTTACCAAAAGTTAAAAATATTTCGATTTCGGAAAAGAAGCTCTGAATTTGGCCAAGATGTCGGTGAAGAAAGTCCCTTACGTACTGGTTGTATCGAGTAAGATGTGGAGACGGCGGTTTGAAAGCGGACATAGGTAGTGCGGGGAAGGGCGTCCCTTACCTGAGGGATCGCTATCTGGCGAAGGGGCAAGTGTGGCAGATGTCCGCCGTGGCAAATGTCCGGCATTCGTTCAAAGTGCCGTCAATGCGAACAAGAGGTGACCGAGACGTGTAAACAATGGCACCCCATACCATCACACCGGGTGATACGCCAGTATGGCGATGACGAATACACACTTCCAATGTGCGTTCACCGCGATGTCGCCAAACACGGATGCGACCATCATGATGCTGTAAACAGAACCTGGATTCATACGAAAAAATGACGTTTTGCCATTCGTGCACCCAGGTTCGTCGTTGAGTGCACCGTCGCAGGCGCTCTTGTCTTTCATGCAGCGTCAAGGGTAACCGCAGTCACGGTCTCCGAGCTGATAGTCCATGCTGCTGCAAACGTCGTCGAACTGTTCGAGCAGATGGTTGTTGTCTTGCAAAGGCCACCATCTGTTGACTCAGTGATCGAGACGTGGCGGCACGATCTGTTACAGCCATGCGGATGAGATGCCTGTCGTGTCGACTGCTAGTGATACGAGGCCGTTGGGATCCAGCACGGCGTTCCGTATTACCCTCCTGAACCACCGAGCAGCAATGTCGCGATACGATAAACCGCAATCGCGATAGGCTACAATCCGACCTTTATCAAAGTGGAAAACGTGATGGTACGCATTTCTCCCCCTTACACGAGTCATCACAACGACGTTTCACCAGGCAACGCCGGTCAACTGCTGTTTGTGTATGAGAAATCGGCTGGAAACTTTCCTCATGTCAGCACGTCGTAGGTGTCGCCACCGGCGCCGACCGTGTGTGAATGCACTGAAAAGCTAATCATTCACATATTACAGCATTTTCTTCCTGTCGGTTAAATGTCGCGTCTGTGGCACGTCATCTTCGTGGTGCAGCAATTTTAGTGGCCAGTAGTGTACCTTTCAGTCCCTAATAACCACCCTTCCGACGGGGCCTAAACTGTAATCTTATTTCCTTTCATTCCGCCTTGTTCCTTCCTTCCTCCCTCGAGGTCACCATCTCAGACAAACATGTCAGCATGCGACTGTGGCAAAAGGCCGCGGCTGTGAGGGCGGAAATAGGCAGTGTTTGTGTGGCGCCGCTCTGCTGGCTGCTGGTGGAGTGCCAGCTAGTGGTGGTACGTGCTGGCGGGCACGCGGAGCCACAAACCGGGGCAAGGACGGAGGACGGAGCTGCCTATCTGTGTACAAGCAGCGGCGGAAAACACGACGCGGCAGCAGGCTCCACCCTGCCGGCCGTTTCGCACCTGCTGCGGCAAGATCGGACATCGTGAAGCAATGGTAACCTGCGTACAGTGACCTAGTGAAAAGGCCAAACTGCGTCCCCAGTTGTGTGGCGTGGAAACGAGCATCCACTAGGCAACTCACTGCCCTGACCGTGTCTAAAGCGCCGAATTCGTGATGCGACCTTCTCTTCACACTCACAGTGAAGTTGATAAGGCGTTATGATAGATTGAGGACAGGAGGAGCTTATTTAGTTGGTTTAGTTTGGGCGAAATCACAATGTGGCATCACTTGGCAATGCAGCTGTCCACCGCTTAGCGAAACATGCTGCTGTTACAGGGCGTACCACCTCGATTGCAATCCCATGTACGGATTACCGTGAAAGGTCTCTGTTGGATTCGTTTCATGTTAATTTCTTAAATCTGTTGTCATTTACGGCATAAATTCCACTTCTAAATTTACTGTGGCGTTTCTATCTGGGACGAGACTGAGCAATGGAACGTGTTACTTTTACACATAAACAAGAACGAACTGTCACACTACTACACTTTAAAACTCAGTTTATATGTAATTCATGCCACACAGTATCATGCGGAACCTACATCCGCTTTCTTTTATATAGTGTATATGATAAGACCCTGTCATCCCCCGTCCCTTCTGTGTGAAAGGATGAATGAGCAAATGTATTTCTAGTTGCATGCTTGATGGTAGCAGACAAGCCTGTCTGCTAGAGAACAGTAGGACCAACGTCGGAACAGGTAGCTACGCTTTCTAAAAGCAAAGAGATTTCTATTCTTGGTATGGTTCTGTCCGTCCCTTGTCATGTTGGTACAGGAAGCTGCCTCTCTGGTCACTTCCGATTGTATCTGGGAGGCACCCTCGGTAGGGGCCCACGGCAGTCTCTGTCCACCACGTGTGGATGATCCGTAACTCTAACTAAGATCATCAATCTTAAATGCGAATGTGCGTGAGATTGTAACGTCTCGTCTTGACAATATTTTTCACTATAGCAACTTTTCTTTATGCTTAACCCACGTGGGGTGTACTTTGTGAGACCAATACCACGTGCTTATATAATTGTTTGACCCATCAGGTTAATAGTATGACGACAGTAACCAATTCGATGTTTTTTTTTGTAATTTTTGTTTCGATGTAATTTATTTTAATCATCAAAGTTATTGTGGAGTTGCACTCTTTGTGTAAACCAAGTTGACCACGTGAAGCATGTAGTGTAATCATCGAAGTAGCCCTCAGCTGTTGTTTTCGGGAAGATTTCACAGAGAGTTAGTATGAATTTAGTATACCAGTGTGTGGTAATTTCATGACGGACAGGATTGCGCTACGAACGTAACTTCTTTGGATGAAAATTGAATCGGTTGGTTGTGGTTAATTTGCTCTTGCATATGTTTCAACGTTCTTCGTGTGTTATTTTATGAATGCAGTGTTGTATGCAGTCTCCCAATCTTGGCTCCATATTTGATATGTTCCCTAAAATTACAAACTCACATTTTCACAATCCTAAATAAGGCAACAGTTTAGTTATGAATCAAGTTTAATATGCTGAAATTTTAACGGAACAATGATCAATGTTAAAATAAATGTCCAAATATAAACTGATATATATATATATATATATATATATATATATATATATATATATATATAATCACCGGTTATCGTAAGATGACTACTAAAAGATTATAATTAATGTTAGTCTGGTTGGGAATTTGTTAAGCTAGACTGGATACCTGGTGAAACAGTTGCTCAGTAACGCAAGGTTAACTTCCCCAGATAGCTCACAGCTTTTAACCCGCTTTTATTGTCTCGAATATCAGCACCGCTTTCAGAACAAATTAATGCATCAACATTACAACCGTTACGTTCTGCACAGAGGCATGATAGAATACTGGAAACAACAAGACACAAAGGCAAGAAAAACTCGACCCGTTGTTCCTCTGTTCCAGGTTATGTCACACAAATTCTGTGCCAAGGACCTCGCCTCGCTAATAGCCAGATTCAAATTTAACCACGTATATTTTCACAAACATTTTCAGTCTGTAAGTCGTAGAGGAGCCTTTCAGCTCTTGTGGAGAAGAGGAGGAGACAGATCGCTTTTCCTTTGGAGTACTACAATCCTTTTACAAGAACTTGTGAAGCTTCGTCGTCCGTTGCCAGCTTGGGTGACGGCTTGGTTAGCCACACAGGACCACAGGCTGTTCCACGCGATGTACAGATTGTTGTCATAATTATCCACATCTAAGAGCAACATATCACTGTCAGTGGACTGCATTTGCCATTGTAATTGTGATTTTCGCAACTACGGAGCAAGAAGATCATTAACTGTTTCTCCCAGTAACGGGCAGTTTTAGTTAAACTGTCTGAAGGTGGCGCTTTAAACAGTAGGATAATGTGGTCTGGCGGAGGATTCTACCAGTCACGGGAACCTGTCTTGACGGCGGAAGAATTTCGGCTCTGACGCACAGCTCTGCGAGTGGTTTCTTCTTTTTTACCGAAGAAACCGGCCGACTGTGCGGAGGGCTGTGCTTCCTGGACAGTCTGCTGAGTTACGATAGGTTGCCACGCACTGGCGTCTCCTAGCGGCCAGAACCGCTTCTCTGGCGCCTCTGGTGTATTCGTGCGTAGAGCACCGTTCATCAAACTCCCTTACAACGGGAAAGGCCACCTTAGCTAAAATTACTGACTTCTGAATAAATTGCAGTTACGACCAGCAAATATACCGAGGCATCATTACTGCGTATTTGAAATCTCTCGCCTCTCCTCGCGGGACTTACAGAATCACGGACCAAATTAAAGTAAAAATTAATTATTGCATACAGGACTGTCACTGCTAGCCTCAAAGACTTTTTAATTTCTAACCTAATCGTGGTGTGGCGCTCCAGAATGTGACATATCTATCTCCTCTCCACACAGCACATAATAATGCATTCCGACCAGTCTGTCCGAAATACAGAATAAACACACTTTGCATCGGCATTGTATTTAACTTATCTGAACGCGCTGGTAAATCTTCAAAGACACCTGCTTCCATAGCGTCTCCAGTGCGTTCCATACCTGTTGGTGGCTGCTTAACAGAGGATTCACGCAGCATGCCTGCTACAACCCACATTACTGTCTGTCTCTCTCTCTCTCTCTCTCTCTCTCTCTCTCTCTCTCTCTCTCTCTCTCACACACACACACACACACACACACACACACACACAGGCTGGGCATGGCCTTTTTTCTTGTTGTTGAGTGGTGGTGGAAATTGACTCCAACCTCCGACGGCGGGAGCCGCGCAAACCGTGGCAAGGCGCCTTAGACCGCGCCTACCCCGCGTTGCCATGTTGTTGACTGAAAGATCCCTCCCAACAGTTTATAGACGTGTTTCTGTTTCACAGGTTTTATAGCTGAGTAGAATTTTCGATGTACTGTAATACATTACTGCCCATTAAAATTGCTACACCACGAAGTTGACTTGGCTACAGACGCGAAATTTAACCGACAGGAAGAAGATGCTGTGATATGCAAATGATTAGCTTTTCAGAGCATTCACACAAGGTTTGCGCCAGTGGCGACACTTACAACGTGCTGACACGAGGAAAGTTTCCAGCCGATTTCTCATACACAAACAGCAGTTGTACGGCGTTGCCTGGTGAAACGTTGTTGTGATGCCTCGTGTAAGGAGGAGAAATGCGTACCATCACGTTTCCGACTTTGATAAAGGTTCATTGTAGCCTATTACTATTGCGGTTTATCGTATCGCGACATTGTTGCTCGCGTTGGTCGAGATCCAATGACTGTTAGCAGAATATGGAATCGGTTGGTTCAGGAGGGTAATACGGAACGCCAGAGTCAACAGATGGGGACGTTTGCAGGACAACAACCATCTGCACGAACTGTTCGACGACGTTTGCAGCAGCATGGACTATCAGCTCGGAGACCATGGCTGCGGTTACCCTTGACGCTGCATCACAGACAGCAGCGCCTGCGATGGTGTACTCAACGACGAACCTGGGTGCACGAATGGCAAATAATGAATCCAGGTTCTGTTTACAGCATCATGATGGTCGCATCCGTATTTGGCGAAATCGTGGTGAACGCACATTGGAAGCGTGTATTCGTCGTCGCCATACTGGCGTATCACCCGGCGTGATGGTATGGGGTGCCATTGGTTACACGTCTCGGTCACCTCTTGTTCGCATTGACGGCGCTTTGAACAGTGAACGTTACATTTCAGATGTGTTACGACCCGTGGCTCTACCCTTCATCGATCCCTGCAAAACCCTACATTTCAGCAGGATAGTGCACGACCGCATGTTGCAGGTCCTGTACGGGTCTTTCTGGATGAGAAAATGTTCGACTGCCGCCCTGGCCAGCACATTCTCCAGATCTCTCACCAATTGAATACGTCTGGTCAATGGTAGCCGAGCAACTGGCTCGTCACAATACGCCAGTCACTACTCTTGATGAACTGTGGTATCGTGTTGAAGCTGCATGGGCAGCTGTACCTGTACACTCCATCCGAGCTGTGTTTGACTCAATGCCCAGGCATATCAAGGCCGTTATTACGGCCAGAGGTGGTTGTTCTGGGTACTGATTTCTCAGGATCTATGCACTCAAATTGCGATAAAATGTAATCACATGTCAGTTCTAGTATAATATATTTGTCCAATGAATACTCGTTTATCATATGTATTACTTCTTGGTGTAGCAATTTTAATGGCCAGTAGTGTAGTTGTGAACGGTGTTACGGCTGTCCACGTAGCAACATGAGCGGAGTGCAGCGCCGCGTAAGTTTAAAAGCAGAAAGGGAAGGGAGGAAGACTGAGCGTGAGCGTAGTGACGTAAGCGGCGGTGACGAGGGGGCAGTGACCGGCACGAGGGGCGGTAATGGGGGCACCGGCTGCGGCCTTGGTGGCAGTGCCTCCGCATGGCGATGGAGGCCAAGGAGAGCAGAACGGCGCGTCGCACGGCGCCGCCTGTCCGCCGGCGGCCTACCTCGTGGCCTGTGTTGGGAGTGACGGAGATCTAAGAAGAAAAGACCAAAACTACATGTATCCGCAAATGTTCTGTTGCTGAGTTGTGAGACTGTAGCAGTACGTCAGCTCGCGTAACTGCTTTCTATACACGTCGTGTCTGACGGTGGCTCACCGCAGTGCAGGCGACGGCACAGCGAGATTCGAGCACGCTCTAATACACCTGGCGTTGGTCAGTACTAAAAGTAATATACTGTCCGGCACCATCGCACTAATTCCTTTCGAAATGGCTGGCTTCCGCCAGCATTAGCCATCGTCAGGTCTACAACAAAAATAAGTTAAAAATGCGAAGAGCTTAAGTTGGTCACATCACGTCAAAATTAAAATATAGCAAAATGAAGTGATGTAATACCATAGAATACAGCCCAAGATTTAATCCCATCACTGCGGAAACAACATTGTCAATGAATGAGGAGCGTCGTATATGTAAAAACTAATTCGTTGGTGGGCTATTGCTACTGCCACAGAACAGTGAAACGTTTTTCGATAAAAATTGTTAAAGAGCTTACATAACTATCACAATCAGTATCGAATAAGATGTATCTTATACACCGAAGAGCCAAAGAATCTGGTACACCTGGCTAACATCTGCGTGTTCCCGGGAACCCTACACGAAGTGCCGCAACACGACGTGGCATGGACTGTACTACTGTCTGAAGTAGTGCTGGAGGGAACTGACACTATGAATTCTGCAGGGCTGTCCATTACTCAGAGCACGATGGGGTGGAGATCTTTTCTGAACAGCGCTTTGCAAGGCATCCCAGATACCCTCAATAATGTTCATGTATGGGGAGTTTAATGTTTAAAGCCAGAAGAGTATTCCTGTAGCAATTCTGGAAGGCCGGCCGCTGTGACCGAGCGATTCGAGGCGCTTCAGTCCGGAACTGTGCTGCTGCTACGTCCGCAGGTTCGGGCATGGATGTGTGTGATGTCCTTAGGTTACTTAGGTTTAAGTAGTTCTAAGTCTAGGCGACTGATGACCTCGGATGTTAAGTCCCATAGTGCTTAGAGCCATTTTTTTAAAAAATTCTGGACGTGTGGGGTATCGCATTGCCCTGCGAGACCTCAGAATCAACAAAAGCGTAAGTAAACGCCAAATAACGCGATATATAGCGATTGTTAGTCAGTGGTGAACGAAAAACAGAAAAATAGAAAACGTTTCATTGTTTACAGATGACAAACTGTAGACTGTAGTGTAGATAGAAGGCTACCAGCATACACAACTAATAGCGTCACGTGAGATATGCGGACGAATAAATATTTTTCGAGGATGTGGTTATGCAGAAATCTAGCAGCACAGCCTAAATTGTTTACTAACCTGTTAAATGAAGAACAGAATCTCATTGGCTACCTGCATCAGACTCGTGATTGGCTTTCTTCACTTCCCACGATTTATCGTACTGTTGCCACAATCTACATAGCGTGTAAAAACCGCCTACAATGTAAGTGCTCTTTTACCCATATCACTTTCTTCTATTTATTTAGATACTTCGTTAGCTTTTGCGTCTTAACACTTTTGCTTGCATGAAATATGTGGTAATGTCGGTATACTGAATATTTCACGACTTAACTCGCATGAATATGACTATCAGTAGATAAGTAATGGTTATAATAATTGCGCTAGTTTTTTTTTTTTTTTTTTTTTTTTTTTTTTTTTTTTTTTTTTTAACGTATTTCCAAGATCGAGCCACAATAACTCCCTGTTCTGTTTCGTAGCCTATCAAGAGCCAAACTTGGAATCGTGTCGCACAAATAAATCATGAACAACTTTCGAAACATGGGCGAGGGGATAAGGCTCTTCGGTTTCATCATTTTTGCTTTTTTGTGTCATGCTCACACACAGGAGTACATTCTCAGCGTCACGGGACCACGGGGAACCTTCTTGAAGCACGTAAAGTCGCTGTCAACAACGCGTTATCTTGCCTCACACAGCCCTGCAAACACTGCCAGGATGCTGCGCAAACTTCTTTTCTCAGACTCGTGATAAAGTCACCAGGTCCAGACACACCTACTGTGAGATTCGCTATGATTCAGATGTATGTGACATTATGTGACAGGATCTCCAAGCTCGAAGTCGTCGACAATATTCTACTGTCAATATCGCGAAAATTTATGACTGAAATATCTCCCCATGTCCTGTCCGTATTGTACACACACACACACACACACACACACACACACACACGCAGAGAGAGAGAGAGAGAGAGAGAGAGAGAGAGAGAGAGAGACCAGTCTGACAGTCTGAAAATGTCTCTCTGAAGGGCAGAGTGTATAACTATTTTCCATTAATTTCAAGTGTGCATTATGTTGGTGGCTGAAAGGTACTCCTTCAGTGGATCTAGACTTGCTGCCTGACAAAAAAAAGTAAATGAAGCAGCGAAAAGACACGGTCGAATGTCATTGTAACTTCGTACATGTACATCGGCGGGTACATAAATGATCAGATTTCAGCGTCAGATGAGTGATCACTGTCTTGGGGTCCTTTTGGTCAGCTGGTTTAATAGTGTAATATTCAAATCTGTGGGACATTCCAATGTGACAGCGGCCCGATATTGGACTGCATGGGAACAGTCATACATGTCGTCAAGGTTCCATTCGACCATCAGAAAGGAGGATCACCATATTGTGCACTAAACACGTCGTAATCCCTTTGATGAAGCTCTGATGGTAGAGCGCTAAATCACGGACGTTCTGAGCCCTCACGCGTTACTTCACGTGTTGCCATTTTTTCAACCGGACTCTCCCCATCCTCACATGGAACGTGTCTTTCTGAGAACTGTGTACGTGATGTAGAGGTACTCCTGTGGCCAGCAAGATCCTCAGATCTGTCCCCAATGAAACATATTTGGACCATCTTGGATGTCAACTTCTTCCCAGTGCCAGTATCCAGGAATCAAGGATCAGTTAAACAGTTGTACCGAGCGAGGTAGCGCGGTGGTTAGCCCACTCGACTCACATTCGGGAAGACGACTGTTCCAACTTGCGTCCAGCCGTCGTGTTTTAGATTTCCTGTGATTTCCCTGAATCGTTTAAGGCAAATCCTGGATGGTTCCTTTGAAAGGGCACGGCCGATTTCCTTCCCCATTCTTCCCTAACCCGAGCTCGTGCTCCGTCTCTAATGGGGTCGCTGTCGACGGGACGTTAAACACTCATCTCTTCCTCCCCAGTTAAATAGTTGTGGGTCAGCGTACGCCAGGAGAGAATGCTTCGGCTTTACGATACTCTACCCAACCGAATCTGTGCATGCATCCAAACTAGGCGTGGTACAACATCGTATTGGTAAGTGGGCTCATACTGCCAAGTTCTTTGAAAATTTGTCTCACTTTTGTAATCACTGAAATACATGACATACTTTTTCAACCCGTGAAGTTCCATTTCATTTCCTCCTCCCCGTCCGGTGTTGCCATTTTATTGTCAGTCAGTGTATAATTAGACTTTCTCGATATAATCATCTTCTTACTTTGAAAATTAGCTGTCTTTTCAAAATTTACAGCACTTTTGGCGCACTTTAGTTTATTGGAGATACCTTTGAGCGTCTGTTCGCTCCGTTTTCATAGACTTTCAGTACTACTAGTTATTTCGATGTGATGGGAGCTCTACATTTCCGATCAATATTTAATACGCCATGAGATCATTTCTGTGCGTTCTCTTTGGTGTATGAATGGTTGTTTCCCAGTTTACTGCTGCAACTGACTATTAACTCTTCTTTCACCTACGAACGCAGCTGGTCCCGGCGGAGGTTTGAGTCTTCCCTCGGGCGTGTGTGTGTGTGTGTGTGTGTGTGTGTGTGTGTGTGTGTGTGTGTGTGTGTGTGTGTGTGTGTGTGTGTGTGTGTGTGTCTCCTTAGGATAGTTTAGGTTAAGTAGTGTGTAAGCTTAGGGACTGATGACCTTAGCAGTTAAGTCCCACAAGATTTCACACACACAACCTACGGACGAACCTACGTAATAGATCCATATACTGCTCACACAATTACTAACTAGTCCCATGCAGTATCTGTACGATACAAACAAACTACCAATCCTGGTGCAACTGAAAATCTTATCAAGGCCTTGATGGGTACTGCGTAGAGCTTTCTTCGGATAATTCAATATTATCGATAACTAAATTATCTACAAAAATTATCAAACTGGAAACTACTATTATCTTCCAAATCATTAATATGCAGCATGAATAGTAGTCCCGCGTCGTAGTTTCCTAGGAGACACCAGCATCTCTATTGTCTATTGACCCAGAATAACGTGTTCAGTTTTTCCCGTTAAGATGTCCTTGGTCCCCATAAACATGACTCCGGTGTTAAATATGTAGTTATTTATCTTTTTATGTAGAAATCGGCTCGATTTTGAACCGATTTTTCTTTCGGAACTTACGAAACCCACAATCCTCTTTATTACCTCGTTTCTAGCTTGTAGGAATTTACGTACAAAGAATTCGAGTGGTTTGACGTTTCAGAATCCGAGCTAATTACTTACATACGATCATGGAGCTCTATATGTCTGGTGGTGTACCGGTATATCGCTTCACTGAAAACCAAGAGGTGGCGGGATCAAATCCGGGTCGGACTACGAATTTTTCAGACTACGTTTTATCCAAGCCTTCGCTTATAAACGATGTGAGGAATCGACAGAAACGACACGTTGTTCGGATTCCACATTAAACTGTGGGTCCCTTTTCCCCGGCTAGATAACTGGAATAGGTTAGGAACGCGCGGATCGGCGATGTGGCGTGCAGTAGGACGACTTGGACCAGGACAGTCGTCCGCCCCCGGTAGCTGAATGGATTGCCGGCACGGTAGCTCAGCGTGTTCGGTCAGAGCGCTGGCTGCTCTTGGAACTTCAACGAATGTCATGTGACGTCCGCTACAAGCAAATGCAACGACTCATAACGAACAAATGGAAAAAAAAAGCGTGACGGATTGTCAGTCCTCTAGGACCGGCTGCGATTCCCGGCTGGGTCGGGGAATTTTCTCCGCCCGGGGACTGTGTGTTGTGTTGTCATCATCATCATCCAGTCATCCTCGTCGCCGAAGTGGCGTCAAATTGAAAGACCGGCACTCGGCAAACGGTCTGCCCGACGGGGGCCCTAGCCATAGGATTATATAAAACCAAGCCATTAATGCTCACGAAATCATCATCATTATTTTATTCTTTTGGACCGAGCAGATCGGGGCTGTTGTTCGGACAGTAGACTAGCTGAATGTAAATCCACATCTGGTCATCGAGATTCACTTAATGTAGTATCCTGGGGTGGTTTCTTTCCGTACGTCACGGCTGATTTCATTGCTCACCTATGGAATCCTTCCGTGTTCTCTTTAGACCAGCCTGTGTCTGTGTTTTTACTGACCTCACATGCTAAACTCTATTATCTTACTCCCTTGGACCTCAAGAGTCGTGCCTCAATGACAGACTTCACTTACTGTTTACATTACAGATAACATCGAGGCGCTAATCTTTATTAAATACTATCTAATTCAGGTTTACTTCAATACCGCTGATACCCATGTCGTCCTTCTACACGCTGATTAAAATGGAGGCGGCGGGAGGGAGGGGCGCATTATGCACACTGTACTCACTTTTAAGCAATACACGAAAACTGAGTTTAACCTTTCAGTTTTCATTTTTTCGCTGTCGGCATGAATTTCTGTTTTATCTGTGACTGACTGACTACAGGAGTCCGCTATCACAGTCTCCCTGAGGGCTTCGTTCGTTATTGGCGGATGACGTAATCCGTTCAGGTCATTGGCGTCGATAGAAACATGTTTTACGAAATGCTGATGGGTGTCTAATGAATGGTGGATGTCTAATGCGGAAAGTAGCGACATCTGATCCGAAATACATATAAGTAGTAATTGTAGTGATAAAAATAGTTTCATTCACTCGTGCGTGACTATAAAGCTAATTGGATGTAATACATATACACAAAAAATGGTTCAAATGGCTCTGAGCACTATGGGACTTAACAGCTAGAACTTAGAACTACTTAAACCTAACTAACCTAAGGACAGCACACAACACCCAGCCATCACGAGGCAGAGAAAATCCCTGACCCCGCCGGGAATCGAACCCGGGAACCCGGGCGTGGGAAGCGAGAACGCTACCGCACGGCCACGAGATGCGGGCACATATATACACACATTCACATATTGACAGGTCTGTTTTGATTGGGATGGGGCAGGTAGTCGTTCTTATCCGTATAGAAGGGATCAACCTAGTATTTTTCTGAAATAAGTATGGGAAATTACGGGAAACCTACATCAGGATGGCCAGATACAGAGTAAGGGCCTCAGTCCTCCTGAATATGATGCCAGTCTATTTAAAACAACATTACCTCTTTCGTATTATCCTTGGTGCACAGTTCTGTTTTGTTTATACACCCCTGTAAAAGCCTTAATAATACAAAAATTAGTGCTTCACTGTTCAGTCATTTCTCGATACTGTTCACTGCTCAGAGGTGATAGTATGGACAAAAACAATTTAAAAAGTTCCAGTGAAGATGCATACTTAACGAACTATGAGCACGTTCTTGTCTTCGATACTGTGAAACACATCTTGTCTTCTGAACAAGTGCTAATTGGGGTTGTGGTAAGCATTTTACAGTCTTTGTTTACTAGACAATTTTTTGATGTTTTGGTTCATACTACCACCTTCCAAAATATGAAAGTGTAGTGGTGTATTTGGCAATATTGAAGATGAACAAGTACTCGTAGCTCTTAAGGTATGCATTTTACAGCCCATATGTACTAGCCATTTTTTCTTCCTTCCGCCATTCACCGTACTATTTTTTGAGGAGTGCCTTGTAAATCTTTCTTGACAGCCAAGAGTTTTCAGGTAATAGCTTCCTAACTGCAGTTCTCGGCGTACAGTTCATTTTTTAGCGTTGTACAAAGCACTGTATCCCGTGATTTTTGGCCGACCTCTTATGTGCACATCGATTCGATAAAGTTTTGCGCAACATTTTTCTTTTTTCTCTTGGTAGTGGATTTTCGCATCACTTTAATATAAATAGCAGTAGTTAACTGGAAAGACGCCTTCTGCATTCTGCACATGTGAATGTGCAACATGCAAACGTCCCTTTTCATGTTAACTATTACAGTTTTGCATAACGCTGTCCTACAGTGCTTCATCGTCATAGCGTTTAAGTTTCCATAGCCGCCAGCTTAAATGAAGTGACTACTGTTGTCGCGGACGGAGATTATGTCCACACGAAGATGGAATGTCACACAAATGTACACACACCGAAGGGCTAATAAGGAGCAACAGAGGTTGAACATCACAATGGCATCATCGCAGACTTCATTCGTAGGAATTCCTCATCCTTTTTTGAAGTTCAGATTTATGAAACAGAACGCTGGTAGTCAACATCAGGCGAATTCTGACGCAGACTTGCATCCCTCACGTAGTTGTCAGATAGTAATCGTTTCGCGTGCTGGTTACACGGTAAGGTTTGTCTTGTAACCTCCAAGTCTTCACACCGCCTTCCATAAACACAGCAGCGTAATTCCAAGTTAGTAACTTGCGGCAGCTGCCGAGTTTTATGGACTAACAAGGAGACCGCGCGTAATCGTTGTCAGCTGTTTCCTCCAAATTTATTGCGTATGCAGTGCTTGACCAGATGTTGAAGTGACACAAGTGGGGGCTCCACAGGGCCATGAAAATGACTTACAAGTTCATGTTCCCCTCAATCGGTAATCCTGGAATTCAGTGTGGTGTTAGCCCGTCGTTAGCCATGATGACAGCTTCCACTCTTGCAGGCGTACGTTCAATCACGTGCTGGAAGGTTTCTTGGGGAATGGCAGCCCATCCTTCACGGATTGCTGCACTGAGGAGAGGTTTCGATGTCGGTCGGTGAGGTCTGGCTCGAAATCGACGTTCCAAAACACCCCAAAGGTGTTCTGTAGGTTTCAGGTCAGGGCTCTGAGCAGGCCTGTCCATTATAGGGATGTTATGGTCGTGTAACCATTCCGCCACAGGCCGTGCATTATGAACAGGTGCTCGATCGTGTTGAAAGATGCAGTCGCCATCCCAGAATTGCTGTTCAACAGTGGTAAGCAAGAAGGTGCTTAAAACATCAATGTAGGCCAGTGCTGTTATCGTACCACGCAAAAAAACTGTGTGTGCAAGCCCCCTCCATGAAAAACACGACCGCACCATAACGCCACCCCCTCCGAATTTTACTGTTGGCACTACACACGCTGGCAGATGACGTTCACCGGGCATTCGCCATACCTACACACTGCTATCGAATCGCCTCATTGTGTACCGTGATTTGTCATTCTACACAACGTTCTTTCACTGTTCAGTCATCCAATATTTACGCTCCGTACACCAAGTGATGCGTCGTTTGGCATTTACCGGCATGATGCGTGGCTTATGAGCAGCCGCTCGACCATGAAATCCAAGTTTTCTCACCTCCAGCCCAACTGTCATAGTACGTGCAGTGGATCCTGATGCAATTTGGAATTCCTGTGTGACGGTCTGGACAGATGTCTGCGTATTACACATTACGACCCTCTTCAACTGTCGGCGGTCTCTTGTCAGTCAACAGACGAGGTAGGCCTGTACGCTTTTGTGCTGTAATGCCCCTTCACGTGTCAGCTTCACTATCACATCGGAAACAGCGGACCTAGGGATCTCGGGTACAGACGTATGACACAAGTGACACCCAATCACCTGACCACGTTCGAAGTCCATGAGTTTCGTGGAGCGCCCCATTCTGCTCTCTGACGATGTCTAATGACTACTGAGGTCGCTGATATGGAGTATCTGGCAGTAGATGGCAGCACAATGTACCTAGTATGAAAAAGAATGTTTTTGGGGGTGTCCGGATACTTTTGATAACATAGGGTACGTTAGCATACTTCCCAGGCAGCGGTTGGCGCAGCGGAAAGAGTACAGGACGGTAATGTGAGCGTCGTGGGGTGCCCATTCGATAGAGCAGTTCCATATTAGTTTAGTGCTTTATTCGTTTGATCCTCGTGTATTAACAGTGACAGTAAAATACGAAGAATAACGGCAGCACCGCCGTGGCCGGTGGTGACTGCTACCGCCATGCAGCAGCGCAACTGGAGTACTGGCTATTCTTCGTGTTTTAATGTTTCTGTTGTACATATCGATGAATTGAATATCGGGCTAGACTAATTTTGAACCGCTCTATCGAACGGACACGTGAAATTCCACTTTAAAAATAATTTCGTTTACAACTAGTGCTCACATTGGGTGTTTCTGTAGGGTAAAATGACCAGTATCCGCTATATTGGACAGGCTATTATCCCCGTGCTACTACTATTTCTTCGATAGGAAGGTGAGGCGCTTTTTCAGGAGGACAATGCACGTACACATATGGCTGCTACAACGCAGCGTGCTCCTCATAGAGTACCATAACTGACTGGTGTGCCATAACTGACCTGACAGCATCATCGCCAGCTCTCTCGCAGTTGAAAAAGTATGGGACATACAGATAAATGGCATGCAAGCATCACTGCCGAATTGCAACAAGAGACGCAAGATGCTTGGGACTGTCTATTGCAGAACGCCATTTGGCATCTTTGTAATCCTTTACATACGAGGATACACGCCTGCGTCAGAGGCGATATGCAGTGTACTTAAGTGACTGTTTGGAGGCCGTTTACTGTGATGTGTTCGTTTAATTTGGTCTGAAGTTTTTATCATATACTCCTACAATGAAGAACTAATTCTCACCTCACTTGTCAGTAAAATGATCTTGTCCAAGAGGGTGTTGCATGTTTTCCGTAAGTGTATATATAAATAATTACCCCTCCGACACATGCACCCTCCCTCCCCAGCCCCGAATCCGTGCCTTCTCATGCGCTCATACCGAGCGAGACGGTGCAGTAGTGACCACACTGGACTCGTGTTCGGGAGGACGACGATTAAAGTCCCAATCCCGCTATCCAGATTTGGCTTTTCGTGATTTGCTTAACTCTCTCCAAGCAAATGCTGTTTGCTTCCTTTGAAAGGGCTCGGTGTATTTCTTTCCCATTCTTCCTTAATTTGCGCTTTTGATTCGCCTCTAATGACCTTTTCGACGACAGGGCGCTAAACTCGACTCTTCCCTTTCTTCCTTCCGTACGCTTTTAGTCCCACAGGTTTGGATGTTTTGTCAAAACGATCGCGAAGCCATACCGCCCAGCTTCGTTGGAGAGGTGGTCGTATGGTCGTAATTCAGTGGGCGCTCAGTGCAGCGGTTCCAAAGTGTTCGCGCCGTCGTCAGTTCGATCAAGGCCGGCAAGAATCTTCCGTAAACAGACCCTGCCTTCGTGTTGTCACTGCGAACCCAGTGCTGACTGAGTAGACGCCATTAGTGGCAGTCATGCAAGGTTACGTAACGGCCTCCGGCCCTCTGATAAAGCGAGGCACCCGCTTGTTTGTTTGCTGCGTTCTCTGCGCTCACCGCTGACCTTGGAGACACACGACACCTCGCTTGCACTCTTAAAAACCTTCACAGACCTCTTCTTTTTTGTTTTTTGTTGGTATTTAATACCCTCAGCTGGGTTAGAAATACAATCACAACAGTAGATTATGTTTAAGGAGAGATGTAGGGCAATACAGCGAAAAAATCGTAGTTTTTAATTGCTTAATTTATTAGATTGGTCTTAAATTAATGACATCTCAAAAGTTTCACAATCGAAATCTGCCAAGAAACATGTTTTCCATGCTGTGATCCATACCATCACTGCCTAGAAATTTCTTTTTGTTAATTGTTCGGTTATACAATCGAAACAGATGTATCTAGAACACTGTGTAAGGAATGAAGGTCAAGAAATTAGAAAATGAGAAACACTAACAGATTGACAGGGAAAGAAATCCACATTACAAATAGATTTTGGAAAAGCCATCAGGGCCAGTGTGCATACTGTGAAAACAATTTCATCAAGCAGTATTCTTCCACAAACTGTCGACGGATGAAAATCCTCAGCACTTCTTCTATGACATGTCGTGGTACAAGTATCTTCAGACAGGAGCCAGTGGAAAGCCCTACTCCCATAAGCATGGTTCGTTACTTGCTGTTTTAAATGTTATAAAGCCAACTTTCAAATACCTAGCCAATTTGTAACTGCTGAAAAAATGCTTACATTGGAAAACACAACGTACGAATGAGAGCTGCAATCTCCTAATATGGACGCGTTGTACAAAAACAGTATTTTTATTCTCAAATGTTATGAAGATGCATGTGATGCGTGTCTGGTGTTTAACAGCGGGAATGCAAGTAGGGTTAACTGCTCGCAGAATGAGGGTGCTATCCAGGTGCATTCACACTGGTCGTACTCAGAAGCACCGGTGAATCGCGACAGAACCCAGGCAGCAGAAAAAAGGATGCAAACGTAGACCAGGCAAAGGAGGCATGGGAAGAAAATACTCCAGGAAAACAAGGAAGAGAATGAAGGTTATGGAAATGGACAGCGTTAGTGACTAGAGGTACGGCAATATTGTTAAAAATTGAAATAAAAACTTTAAATCAGATTTGCCGTCGAGTGATTCTTTTGTTATGCATTAAAAAAAATGGTTCAAATGGCTCTGAGCACTATGGGACTTAACAGCTATGGTCATCAGTCCCCTAGAACTTAGAACTACTTAAACCTAAATAACCTAAGGACAGCACACAACACCCAGCCATCACGAGTCAGAGAAAATCCCTGACCCCGCCGGGAATCGAACCCGGGAACCCGGGCGTGGGAAGCGAGAACGCTACCGCACGACCACGAGATGCGGGCTGTTATGCATCTTTTCTCAGGAAATACAAAAGTAACCAACCTGAAATCACTCACTGAATAATCCTGTGGAGCACATTATCGTGTCCCTGAGAAAAGTTCTCATTTACTGCATGTGGAAAATAGAGCAGCCTCGGTTAACATAAAACTGAAAGATTAATGTGAAAGTAAGTATAAGTTTAAACAAAACTGTATTGCACACGTTTTATTAGCTTTTTATGCAGATGTATGCTGTAAAGTTTCAACTTTAATGCTTGATTAGTTTATGAGAATGGACGATAAATAGTTTGGATAAGAAGAGAATAGAAGCTTTCGAAATGTGGTGCTACAGAAGAATGCTGAAGATTAGATGGGTAGATCACATAACTAATGAGGAGGTACTGAATAGAATTGGGGAGAAGAGGAGTTTGTGGCACAACTTGACAAGAAGAAGGGACCGGTTGGTAGGACATGTTCTCAGGCATCAAGGGATCACAAATTTAGCATTGGAGGGCAGCGTGGAGGGTAAAAATCGTAGAGGGAGACCAAGAGATGAGTACACTAAGCAGATTCAGAAGGATGTAGGTTGCAGTAAGCACTGGGTAATGAAGAAGCTTGCACAGGATAGAGTAGCATGGAGAGCTGCATCAAACCAGTCCCAGGACTGAAGACAACAACAACACAACAACAGTTAATGAGAAAAGGTACACTAAATGTCCACTGGTAATTAAAAATTCAAATACTTATAAAATGAATGTTCATGACAATTATCGAACAAAAGCTGCTCAGAATATTTTGTTCTATGTTCTACATGAAAGTCTCAAGTTTTAACATGAGAACATTCAGCAAACCTAATTGCAGATAGCTGGGGATTTGAGATTCTCTATTCCTGGATACAAATCCAGTATTTGTATCACTGTTGCACCTATGCAACTGTGAACTCAACTGTAAGTGAATAAAATTTGTTTGAAATACTGTTCTGGCTAATATACCACATATTCCCTAAGCCAGCCCGGAAAAACGCGTACTGCTTCTATAGATGACGTAACATAGGCATCGAGAATGTTTCATAAATGGTCAATGATATGAAACGCGAATTGAGGTGGCGTTCATTAAAACAAACGCGTTTATCGTTGCGACACAATCTTCCCATAATATTTAATTTACCTACTTTCTCCTCATTTTGTGAAAATATTTTGTTGGCATCTACCTACATAGAGAGAAATGAGCATCATGATAAAATAAATCAGAACTCGCGCGGGAAGATTTAAGTGTTAGTTTTTCCCGCGCGTTGTTCGAGAGCGGAACGATAAAGAAATAGTTTGTAGGTGGTTCGATGAACCCTTTGCCAGGGACTTAGTTGTGAATTGAAGAATAATCATGTAGAGGTAGACAGAAATTCAAACTAGATTTTTGAGGTGGCACGCAAAGGGGCAACTGTTTTGTTGTGTCGTTGATGCTCGCAACCATTCAACCCGTTGGAAAGGTAGTATGACTTTTTTTTTTTCGAGCTATGCATATTTACCATTAATTGAGAGCTCTTGAAAGAAGGGTGTAGTGTTTGCTCTGGTAAGACACTTGATTCCTATTCGTGATGTCCCTGCCCAGTCATCCAGATTTAGACTTCACTTGGTTCCTTACATCGATACGAGAAATGGCGGCAGGACAGGTCATTTGGACAGGACACGGACTACCTGCTTCTCTATTCTTCACCAATCTGAGATGTGCTCGATCTGTAATAATCTCTTCGTCGATTGGATGTTACAACATAATGTTGTTTTCCTTCTTGCCTGTACTCCACTTCTCATGAACTCTCAAATGGATCTAAAATGTAAATAATCTCAGGAGACGAAACAGTAGTCACCCTCGAAAAAAGATCGCTCTGGAAGATGTAGAAATGATACCAGATTTTTATGAGATTTTCCACCAGTGACAGAGGTTACGGCAGTGAAATGTATGTTCCATTCATCTGTGTGAAATTAGCGTAGTAAGATGGGTCGACGTGAGATAATGCCAGAAAGAAGCTGTCGCATTTGTACGTGTTCATGACCACGTCGTGCATGAAGCTGCCCGATTTGTCGGTGTATCGACGCGACCTGTCCAACATGTCTGCAAGGAGTTGTGTACCATTCGCAGTCGTGTCTAAGAACAGTGTTCCTGAGAAGATGCACACCGACGTATGCACACATTGTCATTGACACTCTGTTTCCAACACGACAGGAATTGTAGATTTATTATGGGTCCATATCAACCAGTTTCTTAGCGAACATTGTGAAGATAACTGCGTGCAATGGCCATTTGAAGTCCGGTACCTCACAAAAGGCCATTGCTCACAGTTGCACATACAGCTGCACATCTTGAAAGGTCCAAACAACACAGAAATTGGACAGAAGCTTAATCAGTGCGTGTAGCGTGGTCCGACAAGTCGCGATTTAGCCTCTTTTTTTCAATGATGCAAGGCGTCAAGTGTCCCAGGGGCCCAGTGAAGCGATCAACGCGCATTGGAGGTGGTTCTGTGATTTTTCATTTGGGACCGGGGGGGGGGGGGGAGCTTTGGGGGATGGTTGGATGGTTTCATACATGACTTGGCTCCGCTCGTTATCGTCAACGTGACCTTGAACTAGGACGTTTATACCAAAATTCTTGGTGTGCAAGTGTTGTCTTTCCTTCTACATATCGTAATGAGTATACTGTACGTCTTCCAGATGATAACTATGTTGTCAGAGCCGCACTCATACGTTCCTTGTTTGACGAACACCCGGGCATACCATCGTACCTAGACTTCCCCGCTAAATAACCCGATCTTAATGCCACAGCAAAAGTCTGGGACTACAATGAAATTTTCGGTCTGCAGCGGGTGTGTTTTGATGTGAAACTTCCTGGTTGATGAAAATTGTGTGCCGAACCAAGACTCGAACTCTGGACTTTTGCCTCCGCGGGCAAGTACTCTACGAGCTGCGCTACCCAAGCAAGACTCAAGACCCGTCCTGGGAAGTTTGGAAGGTAGGAAACGAGATACTGGCGGAAGCAAGGCTGTGAAAACTGGTCGTGAGTCGTGCTTGGGTAGCTCGGTCGGTAGAGCACCGCTCGCGAAAGGCGAAGGTCCCGTGTTTGAGTCTCGGTCTGGCACACAGTTGCAATTTGCCAGAAAGTTTCAGTGTCTGGGACTGTTTAAAACAGTAGGCGAAACATTGCCATGACGTACACGCTTTTTCGTAGCTCTATAGGGTCGAATCATCAGTGAGTGTTTTCAACTGAATATGAAAGACTTGACTAAACCTAAGCTATTCTCTAGGCTAGAGGCAGTGTTACACGATCTAGCGGTTCTTCTCCTGTGGGAGCCAAAAGAATTAGTCGTTTGTGGTAGTTCCATTAATCAGTATCACTTGAAGGCGACATTTAATACTTCGGACCGTTCGTGAAATATCGGAGGTGTTCACATTAGTGGGACACAATGCGTTGTAAACTTCGCACCTAACGAGATGGTGGTGTGGTTAAGAAATAGAACCTGCGTTAGCGAGGAGATGTTTGTTATCTCTGTGGGTCATCTAAATGAAGAGTTTCGCTGATTTATCCAAAATCAGTCAAGGTGAATGCTGGAATGGTTACTCAAAAAGGCCACTGCCGATTTGAAGTCGCGCAGTTCCCGCAGCTATTCAGTCATATACAATCATCTGTTACTTTATTCTTTTTAAAATATGTGGGTAACAATACAGTAAAATTATATTTCACTAATTTAAGCACTAGCTTGTCTATTACAAAACTAAAATACAACTTTTAGACCACTACCTATTGAGGTCGTGGATACAGTGGAACAGACAGTGTTGCAAATGTATTCTTGCCCATGTGTTCACTAAATGGGACTTGTACAACCACGGGTCTACTTTTTAATTTTTTTTTTTTTTTTCTATCGATCGACTTAACCACCCAGCCAGCAGAACTGGCATTTGCGTACTGTTTTAGGCGCTGACTTGTAGAGACTGTCTCGAAATTGATTGTAGCTCATGTTGAGAAGTTGAATGCGCCACATTATAAACTTAGAATGTACAAGCCCCTGTGTGGAAAAAAAATTTCGCCACACAGTTTATACGACAGTGCTAGAGAGTATTACGTTGAAAATTACAGAGTGGGATAGGCTGATCCATGTTTTACTTAGCAGTGTAATTTGTAAACCTATCATTGCGACGTTCTGCTTGACAAGATGGACTCACTGTCATATCTGAGTTCAACATTAAAGAGCAAATGCAAACTTTATTTTTAAACATTTTATAGACAAACCTACTGTTAAGGCTCACAGGCGAAATTGAAATTTGTGAAAGGAATGTAAAGTACAATCGCAAAAACAGCAACAAATGAGCTAAATTGTCACTAAAAAATCTGATCATCGGGCAGTTTTGGTTATCAATCTGTCATTTGGTGCAAGGCCACGCAAATCATTTATTTGGGAAAATTTGGTAACAAAAATTGTGGTGCAAATTCGTAATATGTAAAACTATTGTTTCAATTCGTAATGCATAAAATGTGCTTTAATACAGTAAAATTACGACCAGTGTTTCCATCAGACGTTCGAAAATACTGTCAAGGAGGCCTTGTGTCTATGGCCGTCCGAACAAATTACTGCGTCCGTAATATTAGCCGCTGATATAGCGAACGAAACTCTTCACGTCAGAATCAGTAACACGTTATTGAAAAACCCAGGAAGTTGGTTAATGGCGTATGTTAAAACGAGGCGTTTTATATGGAAGTAGGATCGGCCCGACAGCTAGAACATTCAGCAGTCAAAAGCAACTCGTAATTAAGTAACAATGGGATGAAAAAACTGTTCTAAGAGTGAGTACAGAATACACCACCTCTAGCAGTTTGCGCGGAAGCACTTTAACAGCGTTACAAAATTGCTCGCCAAAACCACACTACTTGCACCGCACTGTAGCGTCACTTCTGTTTGCTACAATACGGCAGACCAGCTGTGGGGTTTGTGGCAGCACGGAGAGCTATATGGATAAACCGCGTACCGTGTTCGGAACGATTTGGACGTCTGTGGGACGTTGAAATTTTACCCATGCTCTCTCTATACGTAATTAGCTGTTTATTACTTCCAAACAAAGGTATACCGATGGTAATGCTTTCCGGTGAGCAGTGTCACCTTTTATATGGATTTTGCTGCTCTCCGGAAGCGATCGTCTTCCTGCGCTGCCGGCCAGGAGGAAGGACAGGACGACGTCACTCATGCACTGCAGCGCCTCTGGCAGCGATATCGGGGACAAGGTCGTAGACGGCGGCCCCCAGTAAACAGCGAGTCCGCGGGGGCGTCCACTAGGAGACACGTAGGCCTGACAGCCGTCGCAGGAAAGCCACGTTCTGCCTCTGCGCGAATGTTCGCGCTCCTAAGTGATGTGTTTACCGGCTTTTGCTATCTCGTCGGCCTTCTCCTGGCAGTCGTCTAATACAACATCGTTGACAATGTTGACCATCTCTTCTTCTGCAACCTCCACTGGACATAGGGGGCCGTGTCGTGATTACGAGCACAATGAGTTGCAATCAATCTCTTGCATATCGTAAGATACCCAGAGCCAAAAACTTCTTTCGGCTTTTCTTCTGTCCCCTCACGTCATTATCCATCCATATTCTACGGGAAAGAATGTGGGTCTCGAGGATTTTTGAGAACAATAGACAGCACCAACTTCGGTATAGCTTGACACGTGACTCAGTGCACGGCCTCAGACGAAGTCAAATACAGTGAAGTAACCATCAGGTTATTGCTTAATTCAACACCACGCAACATTAGCTCAAGTAGTGTGGAAGAAATGATGCTATTTTTGTCTTGCGTCGCAAGGGCAGCAGACAGCAAACTGACGTGCAGTAAGGTCGACGGCGCACCGTAACGTACTCATACAATCCCAGCTAAGATATCAGAATACATTTTTACACATTCCAGTGTTGTAGGTGGACATGTTAGTCTAGTGCAGCGATTGTCAACCTGAGGACCCCCCTCCAAGGGCTGTGTGATAACACTAAACAGGGGCACGAGTTAATTCAAAAGAAAAAAAAAATGAATTCAAAGACTGATTAATTCACTGAAAAGAAAGTAAAGCAAAATATATTCTGATATATTAAAAAATTGGAATTCACATTTACACTGATGTAATGCACTTATAGAGGACAGTATCAGTGCTCCACAATGCATTTAATTATAAACTTTTCAATACTTAACTAAAAACAATATTAGTAATTACTATTAGTGACTCCTTTGCGCCTGGGTTCCAAAGCATTTTCCGAGGAGGTAATCCATCAACTATTCGCGAGCTATGTGGATTACAGAAAGCGAGCTATGTGGATTACAGAAAGCAATAGAGAGCCACCGATTCTGTTTTTGTTAATGTAGCGGATAGGTGTTGCGAAGTAGCAGTAAATTTAATTACTGTTAGTGATGTGTAAGGCATTGTAACTTCGTGTCTGTAGTGTCTATATAGGTTCGTGTCTGTAGTGTCTATATAGGGGAGGGGGGGGGGGGGCGGCAAAAATTACGATTGAAAATCGGGTAGCGCATACTGCAAGGTTCAGAAAAGCTGGTCTAGAGCAGCACTACAATCCGGCGCTGGAAGTCCCTGGCTCAAGGCCGCATAGGGGCGACGATTTTTTCTTACTAAAGTTCCACCAGGGCGGCCTCAGGTCCATTCAGCATGCTATCAAGCAAGCACCGGAGAGATTGCACAGGTGGGAGTGGAGGGGGAACACTCGCACACTCCTAGTGCCGCAGCTGAAAAAGGCTGCACTTCACCTGCTGGTCACGCCAATAGTCCGGCCACGGGCTGCACGTCACAGACCTTACTTTTTTTTTACCAACTATTGTCGGAGCTGAGCGTTAGTGTACGGACCTGAAAAAATTTGGACTCAGTCACGTTACTACAATAGTTATTACACCTACTATCCCACAAGTACGAAAAATGGGCACAGGAACTTCAGCAGTATGTGATCGAAGCATGGCGAAACATCGTCTGTACTGGTGATCGAGATTACGTGTCTACTCTCATGAGTAGCAGTGAGGAAACGCATAACCCAGTGGATTCCACATGCTAGCTGCTTAACAGATGTTGAGTGAGGTCAGTTGTTGTATCAGTGTCATAAGTAACAGCAGCCGTCGTTGCGAAAGGCGATGCTAAGTAAAATAATTAATCGTTAGTGTGAAACTTCCTGGCTGATTAAAACTGTGTGCCGGTCCGAGACTCGAACCTGGCTCCTTGGCTTTGGCAGGCAGTGGTCTTACAGACTTAGTAAGATCCGGTGCTCGAATCCTAGTCCAACTGTTTCAATGTTTCAACAAGTTTCAGTACAGCTCACAGTGCACTGCAGAGTGAAAGATATATTCTGCAAATTCATCGAGTGTGTAGACAGTTACAGGGGAAACACTCTGGCAGACTGAAAATGTGTGCTGGACCGGCAGGGCTAATGTTTGCCCTCCGTGTTGACAGTGGAATGTGCTGGGCTGTGGTGGTAAAGAGGGTGCGCGATGGGGTAGGTCAGCCCCACGGCCGCTCACAGTAATGGGTGAGTCATACTGTAGCCCGTGCGTCCCCGCTGGCCACTTGGCTGGCTGCATTATCGACCTTGCCTGTCAGGTGGAGGGGATCCCCCACCCGTATTCATGCACTATTGACTGCCGGCTGACCGCGAGGCATCAGAGTTGCGTCACGTTTACACACAGCTGGAAATTTTGTGGCACCTCATTTGACACCACCTACAACCTGCTGTGCGTCACTTCATTACACTCTACAGCGGAAAAATTAAAAACACAAGTGAACGATGTTGCCCGTCTCACATTAAGACTCGCAATGAACTTCATCCGCCAGTGTACTGAGCGTAGAAACATCAGTGTATTATTTCTCAGTTCAAAACTCTTGTTTCCAAGTGGAGCAACAGAAATGTATTTAGGAACGTTCTCCTTTAATCTTACGTCATCCATGTTCGACTGTGGTTACAAAACTGCGACTATTTGTTATAATAAAAGATAAAACAATTCCCCGTGTTAGTCACATTTTATTTATTTGTGGGAGTAAATAAAAAGTAAGTGACACAGATAATTGTTTTAATTTATCTTTTATTGCAAACATTCTTGTGCCTTTTATTCACGCTGCACACAGATTATTGCAACTTTTTCTTTCCCCTCGCTCTGCATGTACATGAGGCGCCGTTGGGAGAACAATAGTCAAACTGGTTTAAAGCCAGGTATGTGCTGCCACTATTACTGGAGATAACATACTCAGCTATTCTGAATGTGAGCTGTGTTTGATTCAACAGCAGTTCCTGTATCCACGTTGATCTGAAGCGTTTCTGTCGTTACCTTCATATTTTCCCTTGTTTGTTCTACATAATTTGTTTTACTTTATTTTTCCGCAATCCTCTCTGTCAGGCTTCAATTACACAATTTAGCTGTAAGCGTTTGTAGGATCATGTCTCATATGTAAGGCACTAGCGCCTAGGAAATACAAAAAAAGGAACTTTTTTGATACCACGCTAACGTTGAGGTCGGTAGAAAGGAACGCCAGCTCCGTTGAAAAAAAGACGTGGATGGGAAAATTCCCTGTGTTTTCGATAAGTTACCGGCATTCACCTAATGCAGTGGTTCGCAACCCTTCTGAAACTCATACCCCTGAGTGCAACCAGTAGGATGGAAAAGCGTTACAAAACAATCTTTCTCTGTTGCAGCCGGTCGGTGTGGCCGTGCGGTTCTAGGCGCTTCAGTCTGGAACCGCGTGACCGCTACGGTCGCAGGTTCGAATCCTGCCTCGGGCATGGATGTGTGTGATGTCCTTAGGTTAGTTAGGTTTAAGTAGTTCTAAGTTCTAGGGGACTGATGAACACAGATGTTGAGTCCCATAGTGCTCAGAGCCATTTGAACATTTTTTTCTCTGTGGCATTCCTCTCACTTGTGACACTTGCTTTACTCGCAGTCTCTGCCCCAATTTAAAATCAACGAAGTTAATAATAATAATAATAATAATAATAATAATAATAATAATAATAATGTAGTATTGCGCAAGCGCTACAGCAGTGTAGTAGCCGTTGTGTTGTGCTGTCAATTAGTTTATTTAGCTGTTGCGAAGTGGATAATGAAGCAGTTTCTGGACTATTGGGGGAACTACCTACAATTCGGAGAATGCATTTTTAAGGGATACTTAAGCATATGTGACATTTATGTCTCAATCGAAGTCTTGTAATGCATGGCACAAAAGTAGAAGAGGGTGGACTATGCGAGGAAGATGTTATTAATACATTCGTTTTTCAAGCTGTAACCTCCACCGTATTGTGTCACATGTTAATGCTAGTACTGAAACTGGATGTACTTACTAGTAACTTAAGTAATCAGTATTATAGTCGTGTGAAATACTGATAATAATAATAACTGAGATTCTTGACCGAAACACAATCAAACCCATTTGTTTTTAAACCTCAGAATATTACATTTCTCCCCTCGGAAACCATTAAAATGAAATTAAATGTCGTGTGGATAGGGCCTCCCGTGGGTGGACCGGTCGTCTGATGCAAGTCTTTTGGGTTGAAGCCACTTCGGCGACTTGCGCGTCGCTGGGGATGAGATGATGATGATGATGATGATGATGATGATGATGATGATGATGATGATTGAGACAACACAACACCCAGTCCCCGGACACTTTGGCATGACAGTTCGTCGCACTGACCACTCAGCTATCGGGGCGGACTCGGGAGCCAATGGCCTAGAGCGATTTAGGCAAACGTAAGTGTGGATAGTTTGACGGAGTTACGAGCACTGCCCTCATGTTCCTCCACGTTAAACTGGTAGCTCGTCTTGAATATTTAATTACTGGTAAAAAAAAGTCACCTGCGGGTGATATGTGCACGCTGCGTAATACCACCTACAACCTTGATAATTGGCTCAATTTGGCGAGAGAATCCACTAGTTTGTTCACTTATGAAGTGTCCAGCCGCAGCCACTCGCTGATTATTGGATCCCTTGGATCTACAGAATTGCACGGCTGTTGATTGGTACGTTTCATCTGCTCTGGTTGCTTGAATATTCGTAAGATCAGGAACGTGTACGTGTAGCCCTGTCAACCTGAGTGTTGTCATCTTGGAAAACAGGAGTGTCCACAGCGTACTCACGAAAACGTGAAGGAAAGGGCAACATTTGGTCTCTGACAGCATTGAAATAAACGTGCTGCTTCTTATTCATGGGAACTTGATTAATGGGCTCAAGCCATGGGACGAAAAACGCCTTAAATTATCACAGAATCACCTCTGGTCTGATGTATGCCCTCCACACACTGTACAATGAAAACCACATTGGGCCGTTGGTGCACTCGACTCCTTACATTATATGAAGAGTGGCAAAACCGCCAATTGTCGCACCGTATTGCACTCGTCTAGTTAGCTACTACAGTATCCAGTTTGTGTTGGCTGGCCAATTGAAGACTTGCAGCTTATCCACCTCGGTAGCTGCGCAATAAGCGCGGCGGATTGCTAAGCGAAGGAGCCCGAGTTCAATTCCCGGTCGGGTTGGAGATTTTCTCCACTCGGGGACTGAGTGTTCTGTTGTCCTTACGTTCACATCGCCATACTTGACATTCCTCTGTTGAGATCACTGAGTGGGCACGAACCGAAAGCCAATAAATTGAAGGAAAAAACAGACTTGTAAGCTTTGAGTGTAGCTTTAAGCAATGGGATTTTGCGAAGTACCCGAGTCCGAATGTTCGTTGCATGCAGTTCCCTTCGCAGTGTTTCCTCGAAAACTGATTACGATGGGTCTGGACTCGCTGACTGCTACAGTTCTTTCCGGGTTTTATTTTTATCATTGGCAAGGCGTGAGAATCGTCTAAGGGCGCTGTCGGTTAGTCACTTGTTTTACGACCACTGTTCGTCGTGTTTTACACTGCTTGTTGACACTTCTATCAGTCTGCGTTGATACACCAACAAATCGGGATACTCCATTAACCGTATGGTCATTGACACTTCCAAACACAATACCTCATTTCTCGCATCTTGTCACGTCTCCACATAGACGCATCTTACTTCGCCGACTCCTTGCAACCGAATGGAAGAACCCACCACTTCAGTGTCATGGCATAGGCCACATGACCAGCTGGTAGTACTACTATGCCAACTACAGCGTTTCAAAGCGACCAGTGGGATTAACATTTTGTCCAGTGAACTTATTTGTGTCTTTTTCGTTACTTGCGCACTTGTACGCAAAGGATCAAAGTACAATGTTGGCCATTTTACTTGGCCCTATTGACTGATTTTACATATGACCAAAATATTTTTTACATGTTTCTAGGTACTCAGCGGTTGTTGAACAAGGCCATAGTGGTATTTGTTACTCTGAATTGGATTGATCTGTTGAAAGGAGAAAGAGAGTGTGCTCATAATTATGATACTCTCACTTTCTGAGTGAATGAACGCACTGCCAGCAACCTCTTGTGGCAGGTCACGTTCACTGTTCAAGAATGAGCCCTTAGTGCGTACCAGCCGTTACAGCGAGCTGCACGTGCAACCAGCAGCGCACCGCCAGACGAGAAGGCGACGGCGGAGGACAGCGGTCATTGGAAGGCTGCTCTTCCGGTGTGCCTCTTGTTCTGGGAAGCAGGCCTTGTCTGCCAGCTGAATGCCCAGCCGCCTGAGTCACAGGCTCGCCACGAGGTCGGCCTTGCCGCCTGTTTCTTTGCACAACAGCGCTGCGGCAAAATAGCTGCAGGCGCGGAAAACACATCAAAAGTGTCAGCGCAAGTTATTCATCGTGCTACCGATTGTCCTGAGCTGGCGGACTAGTTACACCATTTTTACACAATGTAGTTGCATGGCTGTCACAACGGACAGGTCTGAAGTAGCCTTGGTGACTTCGATTATCAATCGCTTTTGTTTCGGCACATAAAAAAAAATGCGTTCATCAATAATTTCACCGTTACTATAAACTTCTATCGTCCCCGAAACGTAAAACCTGCCTGGGACAACATTCGGTACGCCATTGCTACCACACCCAAGATACTGTTCGATATCTAGCACCCGAAAATTGATTATCTCAATTTGGACGACATGGCGAAAGTTGAACACCAGTCGTTTCCTATGTCTCACTTAGTGCCATAACGTAGTACATCGTTCGAGATGATAATCTGACCCTGAGGTTGCTTCGTGAAACTTGGCGGTTACGAAAAGACGACACTCGATAGTCTTCCGATATACAGGGCGAATCCGAACTCCAATGACAACATGTCGGAAGTTATCCAAAGATAATTTTTGAATATGAAAAATTGTTCTCGTTGTTCGGATATGCATCTGTAACCATCTGGAATCATCTGTCAAAACTGGGTTTTTAATATTGTATCAAAAAAATCTTGTTTGATTGTGTGCAGGACGACATTCGGTATACGATGCTTGCTCGAGTGACTCAAGAGGTTCTGAACATCAGTCGGTCTGTTAAAAACCAGGAACGCATAGACGTATAAAGTTCAAATTTGGCACATGCTAAGATACGATCCTTTTCTGGGGAAAAAAGTCAGGCTACTAAGTGAGTACAATGAAAAGGTACGACCGTTTATGCTGCATATTTTGATACTAGCAAACTAACTCGTCAAAACCTACAGAGCACTTCCCATTGACCTAGAGTCAAGATATTTGTCAAAAAGCAAGGTTTAACAGTACAAGTAAAGGAAAACATCCAGTAAGTGTTAATTTGTAATCATATCCCACAAAAAATATTTCTTTTGTCATTTATCACACTTCAAACTTAAAACATTCTCGAAAGTCTTGGACTTCCCAGAACCGATATCTTGCCAGTATCAATGTCGATAACAGCAAACAACGCCGAGCTTCTCGATTCTCGGGGTGGATAAATTGTCTATATACAAAACTAAGATTGTTCGAAACTCCCAGAGCTTGTGTGCTACTCGCACCTGGCCAATTTTTGCTAGAGCATTTTTGGTATAAGGCAGGTATTTCAGTTCGACAAACAAGGCTTAATTTATCACTTCTGCAATCAACGTAGTAAGTATTCCATCAAAAGTAAAAGAAATTTCCTCTATGATTTTCTTTACAAAAGGCAGAATAGTGTTTTATCCAAAGTGATCTCGCTCTCGATGGGTTGTTAACCTGAAATGGATGAAAGAAACAAATGGATGGCAGAAGGGGGGGGGGGGGAGGAGAGGAGGAGCCGAACAAGCAACAGTTTATTCGAGTATAGTCGTAAACTAATAAACTAAACGTCTTAAAAGGAAGAAACTGGTAGTATCAATAATAGAAACGTGGTACGGCTGTGCTGGAACCAGGTAAAAGTGAACACAAACAATGGTACGTGCGTGGTCAGCAGAGCCGTGGACAAAGCCCAGCTATCTGGTGTCCAGCGTTCAAGGACACAAAGGGCTGCAGCTGTTTGCTTGCAGATAACGCCCTGATTCAGCGCCCCTATGCTCCCTATTGTCTGCCTGTGAGTAGCTCATCTGGTCACTAGATCCTACCTGCTACAGTGGCTGCCACGGCCATGGTAGGTATTGGAACTCAAACACTTCTGTGGTAGCGTGTAGCGGCACCTTTCGCTTGGTGACGCCCTGGCTGAGGCTTCCAAAGACACAGTAAGCATTGCAATCCCATATTGGTCCATGTTGGCTCAACAACCAACCCCCACCGCACGGACATGGGTCGAAGCAGTCAAAGAGCAAACATCCCTCCTCATACCGTACCAAAGTGCCCTCATGACTGCGGGGAGTTTGTTGGAGCACTATGGCACAGTTTGGGAGTGAGTAGTTTTTGCATTGTCTTGCTGAATTTGTGACAATGACAGGCGTACCAGTTGTCGCATTTCATCCCATGTATGCATTTGCCAAGATGCTGCTGTTGGACTGAAGTAGCTACGCGAACTCGCTTTTCTTATGGGCTTTCCCCTGTGATTGTAGCTTGCCATGTCTAGAGTCACCGGTCTGTGATGCAGTCCTTCAGTAAAGTAGTTTCTCTCATCTTGATAATCTTTGCACCTTAACGCTGAATGGCGTGCGTCACGATGGTTCGTCTGTCTGCTGTTATAGTCAGATTATCAGTAGGCAGTACTTGATGTCCAAACCTTGTTGTCCCTGTGAGCAGAGGGTTCACTCGTGCCGCATTACAAGCTACTCTTTGGCCTAAGTCTGCACCGTGTCAAGGGAAACAATCTTGTTTCTTGCTGATGCATGTGGAGGGGGGGGGGGGGTGAGGGGGGCAAACAACCGCATTTCATAAGTGCCCGCTTACCTTAAACAGTAATCTCAGTTTGAGGATCAGCTGACTGTCGCTCCGTTGATTTGTTTATTGTCAGCGCATGGATATCCTCGATGTATGGTTCCATTTAGCATACCATATTGAATAGACTGTACAGGTAGGAACAGGAGGCGATATTTTATATTTAAAATTACTTAGATGCTGTTCGCCAGAACTTATTTGTTGTGAACAAATACTTTCAGTACATCGACATTTTTTCCTATGTACTTTGCTTGATAGCAGATCAGGCAAGCCGCCACTCCGGTATCGTTATTGACTAGTATAGATATCGAAGTGATATACTCATTCTAATTCTTTCAAGCGACGTCGTTGAAACCACGGAACGTATCACACTGAATCTCTTCTAGCACAATCCATCTGCAAATATAAACTTACACTGGTGCAGTATTCTGGTCACTGTTGTTGCTGCTTCATGTTTCCACATGATCCCACACAGCCCTGATTTGATTTGCGCATGGGGCTTCGAAATGTTGTGTCACATTACTGCAGTGCTTATTATTAATGAAAAAATTATAAAATGACAGTCGTCATTTTGCCGTTGTTGCTTTATTCGACAATGGTTCAGTTTTTTGAGCATGTATTGAAGATGTTATTTTATTACACATTAGTTCAGGATGAGATTGAAACATTGTGAGATAAACTTTACATATTTTTGGTTACTGAGCAGAACTTCGTCAGATGGCCACCTATCACAGGACACCTCGCCTTTATGTGTTGCACTCTAATTTTTTTTTTTTTTTTTTTTTTTTTAAAGGGTTGAGTGCATGCCAGTTTATCTTTTATTAGTATCGCACTTGTAGGTGGCGAATAGATACTGAACTGGTCATTTGTTTTATTCCATAATTTAACTTCTTTATTTAGTTCAGGCACGGTAGGGATTTTGTAACTGCAACTGTAAAATTTGACGTTTCGTAGTTCATTTACTACCTGCGACCTCTTTGACAGGTCAGTTTCCAACTCGTAACGAATATTTGTTACTCTCGTAGAGGTAGGTGAGTTCCATTTCCGATTTTTGTACACAACGTGCTGCTTTACACATGGAAGAAGGAAGGAAGAAAGACTGGGTTTAACGTCCCGTCGACATCGAGGTCATTAGATAATGAGCACAGGCTCGCTGCACATGGCATTTATCTTATGGGTTATACAGGGTGTTCCAGGAGGAATGGTCAGTATTCAAGTATACGACAGGAACGATCACTCGAAGCAAAAAAGTTCAGAAAACATGGACTCTAAAATACTTACCTTAAGAGCTAAGAGCACTTCTTCGTCTTAAATACTGTGAAACAAGTATCTTCTACAGCAAGTTCTTTGCGTTCCATGTTTAGGGAGAGATAGAGTGGTCAAAAATAGGAAAAAAATTTCTAGTAAGCATGGGCTTTAAAATGCTGCCTTAAGAGTTATGAGCACTCGTTTAGTAGATGAGATCCGTTTCATATTAGCTAGGTTGAATAAGATCTCATACCTCTTAAAGTATGCATTTAGGGTTTATTCCGAATGATCGTTTCTGTCATATCAATGAATATGTACCATTTCTCCAGGGGCATCCTGATATGAGTTTCCTTGTCCAGTTTCGTTAATGACGGACGCACTGTCACCTCAAAGTAAAATTGAAAAAGAGACGCCGGACGTTGTGGCCGAGAGGTTCTAGGCGCTTCAGTCCGGAATCGCGCTGCTGCTACGGTCGCAGGTTCGAATCTTGCCTCGGGCATAGATGTGTGTGATGTCCTAAGGTTGGTTAGGTTTAAGTAGTTCTAAGTCTAGGGGAGTGATGACCTAAGATGTTAAGTTCCATAGTGCTTAGAGCCATTTTGAAAAAGAGACAGTGACATCGGTAAAGATATATACATGTAGGACAGAAACGGAAGCTAATAAATATTCATGTGATGTGAAAGTGGCTGTGTCATTTTTGACAAGGAAAAGTGATGACTATCTCGAGGGCCATTTGTTTCACTTGGAATAAGGACATACTTAATCAGATAGGAGTAATACCAGATAGCACTGAAGCTCTGATTCATATCTGTACTCTCACTGATATGACTGTAGTCACCTGCTGTTTTGTGAAACATTGGCCAGTCTATCAACAGAGATGGAGCGATAACTTGGATTCCGGATTATTAGGAATAACTTAACGAGAATATCAGAGTAAGTACACCCGATGGGCGGTAACACGCCAAGATCTTAAAACAAAACGTCGAAGGGGTTTATAATGAACCTTTAAACATAGGTCATGTAGGTGCATTACATTAAGTTTAGTATAAGATAGATTGAGTTTTGAGGCTTTGACATATGCGATTGCACGTTTACATGATTTGTTTCATCTTTACTGTTGTAGCCACGCTGTAGTTTCTCTGCCTTAACACATTTTGACAGCCCCACAACGTGATGCTGGTGGCTGAGACAAGCAGGAAAAGAAAAATACACATCAGGGCCCCTGCATTAGACGATTGTTCTCGCTGCCTTTGGTGTCTGTTTTTATCCTCAGAAGTTCGACATTAGTGTAACTGTTTAAATTGCTTGTTTTTATCCTGCTGTTTACAGCATCGATGTGCTGTTACAGAGAGAAAGTGACATCGCATAGGAACGGTACATGGTTAATGCTGTCGTTATTATTAATATTTGTAAATTTGGCGTTTTGTCGTCTTTTCTTCTTGAATTGCGGGATTAACGTTATAACAATCTCCTCCTCCCCGTCTATAATGCCATAAAGCGGAGCCACTTATTAGATCTTCACATAAAAATTACAATGTTCTCGTGCAGAGTAAGGATCATAAAAATCAGATTAGCAATAGCGCTATTGAACTGCATACAAACTTCCAAGATCTCACAAATATTATCCCAGCTGTGTCAAATGTAAAACTGTAGCCCCCATATCATGAGTTGAACGTCAGAGGAACAGACGGTCACTGGAAGAGAGATACACCAAAGAACCCGCCGATGCCTCCGTCCAGATAGTCCAGACGATAAGAGGAATATTTGATTCGGCTTCACTGTCATTACGTCTGTTACTAGAGACAAATTTTGTAGGCTGTTGCTAATCCACATTATGTACTAATGGTTCAAATGGCTCTGAGCACTATGAGACTTAACATCTGAGGCCATTAGTACCCTAGACTTAGAACTACTTAGGCCGGCCGGAGTGGCCGAGCGGTTCTAGGCGCTACAGTCTGGAACCGCGCGACCGCTACGGTCGCAGGTTCGAATTCTGCCTCGGGCATGGATGTGTGTGATGTCCTTAGGTTAGTTAGCTTTAAGTAGTTCTAAGTTCTAGGGGACTGATGACCCCAGAAGCTAAGTCCCATATTGCTCAGTGCCATTTGAACCTTAGAACTACTTAAACGTAACTAACCTAAGGACATCACACACATCCATGCCCGAGGCAGGATTCGAATCTGCGACCGTAGCGGTCGCGCGGTTCCTGACTGAAGTGCCTAGAACCACTCGGCCACACCAGCCGGCCATTATGTACTACCGTGTGTATGAAATAGTGATAACAATCGTCACCAGCCTGTCTCTATGCAACAGGGCAAGGTTAACTAGTTTCAGCCGCTACCCTGTTAATTGAGCCTTGTGTCTGTATGACTGCACTAAGAGCAACTCAGGATCGAACGATGGAACGGGTAGTTATAAACAGTTAATCACTTTAAGCCCAGCATTGTGGTGTTGTACGAGGGACAGTCGGCAATTAAATAAACAAATTGGGTGAGAAATGAAACTGTAGGAGTAGTTCCATACATTGCTGACTTCAGGTCGGCAACATCTGGATCAGCTGAGAACAGCTGACGGATAAAAATGTTTTGTTTATCACCTGACTATCGCATGTATTTTCGGCGCGTCCTCCTGAAGTTTCCACATTGATCCATTTTTTTTTCCCCTCTATGAAGATGAAAACCTGGCTATGATCGTTTCTCTAATGATTTTACAATATATTGAAGGTTATATGCCGGCCGATGTGGCCAAGTGGTTCTAGGCGCTTCAGTCCGGAATCGCGCGACCGCTGCGGTCGCAGGTTCGAATCCTGCCTCGGGCATGGTTGTGTGTGATGTCCTTAGGTTAGTTAGGTTTAAGTAGTTCTAAGTTCTAGGGGACTGATGACCTCAGATGTTAAGTTCCATAGTGCTCAGAGCCATTTGAACCATTACACAAGATTTATATATCATGTTTGTTGCTCACTTTGTCACTGCCAGTGTTTCCGATAGTTCCACCTAACTACTTGGAAGTGTTGTTGGTGACTGCTGCTCTTGAGGGATCCCCAGATCTGCTTGCTTGATGGCCATGTACTGCACCTCTTCATAAAAAATTAGCAGGCCAGTTTTGTCCGCAGTGTCGTAATGCTCCTCGGGGGCATGGTAGACCTGATAATTATTGCTAGCTCATCTACTCTTCGTTCCCATTTCATTCTAGCCATTTCTTTCTTCCATATTGTGAGAGATAACCCGTCACCATATTTTTAAAAAATAAACATGTTCAGAGCCATTTTGAAGATTGTATGAACTGCGCGGATTTTTATGTATGCGTAGAACAGTTCAAAAACGGTCGCACCTTTGTGACGTCCTGTCCGGCCCGTTGAATTGTCAACTCCTTCGCTTGGAACCGGCATTGCTGTCATTGTTCGTGAAGACCGACGTATGATAGGTGAACATATAGCATAAACATTTGCAGTAAGTGTGGGTATAGTTCCTATCAGCAACAAGCTCATGTATAGAAAAACAAGTGCAGTTTGGGCCCAGAAAGAGTTAACCTTTCAGTGTTCTCCTTTGCAGACAGGCAATGTTGCTTTATGAAGGTAATTGAAGGGAATCTGCCATTAGGATGCACTATTGAACTCATGACGCGACAATGTGTGTTGGTCTGTGGTGGATAGTTAATCTGGCACACATTGCTCTATTTTAATGATTATTGTTAGTTTCAAGGAAGGATACATTAACGTAAGAAAATTTCTTTGCTTCAGCTTATAAAACTTAATTTCATCGTTGGGTCAGTATATTAAATTTGTGGCTATTATGTCGAGAGGTAGCAAAAGTCTCATTTTATAAAAATGCGCAGCCTTTTCCTGCATTAGTTTTTCTCTTTAATTATTTAATGTTGACTCAGTAACTGGCATTCCCAGTGGAAGTGATATTTATTTTACTTTTTCATTACACTTAAGCTATTCCTAGCTGCCGGAATGCCCCGCAGCGTGCTGTGTGTAACGCGCCGTCCATCAGTCACACAGTGCTAAGACAGTGGTTAAGACTAGTTTCGGGTGCGGGCAACGCTGTGCTGCTGCGGGCGCTACCTGCGGGAAACGCTTTGCGTGCTTCGGGAGGACTCTGGTCCGCGCGTCGCAGCGATTTGCTTGGTTGGAGGAGTCGAGGAAGTCGAACTGAGCAGCAGCAAATTACTAGCCGACAGCTGCAGTACTTGTTTCTCGCGCACGGGCAGTAACGGTTTTCAGGTTCTGCTTTTCCGCCATTAGCTATTTACTTAACGATTTTATTGAGGTAGAGCATCCCTTCATTGTATGTCAACCACTCCTTGCTTTTTCATTGTGGCCCAAAATAGGTTTCCTTCTTACCAGTAGATCACTATGGTACGATTTGTTTCGGATCCATCCACTATATCGGAATCTGGCGGTTTTTAATCCATGTCATATCGTCTTTTAACGGTGTTTTGTTTTTGACGGACAGCGAATATTGGAAAAAGGCTCCGAGCTTTTCCGCTCTAATGTTATAATCATGTGAGTAATAACATTTTCATATTCTCGTGTAAAGTTTTTAATATTTTTTTAAAATCTTAAAACTGTTTACCATGTCAGTGTATTTCTCAGGACTGTCATTCCTTCTGGATTTATTGTCATACAGATATCACCTGAAGATGTGGCTTTTGCGCCACGAAACTGGTAGTGCAAGCGGTTATTAACACCGAAGATGAACAACGGAGAAGTTAATTCTTTCGAGGAGGAGGAGGAAGAGATTAGTGTTTAAAGTTTCGTTGAGAATGAGGTGATTAGAGACGGAGTATAAGCTGTGATTAGAGAAAGATGGAGAAGGAAAGCGGCCCGGCCTTGCAAAGAAACCATCCCGGCATTTGCCTTACGCGATTTAGGGAAATCACGGAAAAACCTAGATCAGGATGGCCGGACACGGGTTTGAATCGTCGTCCTCTCGAATGCGAGTCCAGTGTGCTAACTGCTGCGCCACCTCGCTCATCATATTCCTCTGATCTAATAATTGAAACATTCACCATAAATATCGGATGACCACTTCTCTGCCTCAAAGGATGAACAGCTTATTCAGCTGACACCCGCGCCGGTCCCGCGCGTGGTTGCCGTGCAGTCTTTGGCGCCTTGCCACGGTTCACGCGGCTCCCCCCGTCGGAGGTTCGAGTCCTCCCTCGGGCACGGGTGTGTGTGTTGTCGTTAGCGTAAGTTAGTTGAAGTTAGATTAAGTAGTGTGTGGGCTTAAGGACCGTTGACCTCAGCAGTTTGTCCGCAGCTCGTGGTCGTGCGGTAGCGTTCTCGCTTCCCGCGCCCGGGTTCCCGGGTTCGATTCCCGGCGCTCTGCCTCGTGATGACTGGCTGTTGTGTGATGTCCTTAGGTTAGTTAGGTTTAATTAGTTCTAAGTTCTAGGGGACTGATGACCATAGCTATTAAGTCCCATAGTGCTCAGAGCCATTTGAACCATTTTTTGAACTCAGCAGTTTGGTCCCATAGAACGTACCACTACCACAATACCCATGCAGCATATTTTGTGGAACATGGCTGACGCAGAGTTGATGAACCAAATGCAAAAGGAGTTAATTTGATTAGAAACTGAAGAAAAATGAATGAAACATGTAAGAAGAAATGTCTTTGGTTATGTCCAATGTAATACATTTGTAATTATATTTTTACTGAACTTTTAACCACGGTTATAATGAATTGGATGGTTGTTATTGTGTTCAGTTCAGTAGATGACGATTAAAATTCGGCCCGTTGAAGAAATCAGTGAATTCGTTCTTCACACTGAATCCCTCAGCTTTGCCGGTACCGCCGACACCAACCAGGGTACCATGTTGTCCTTGAGCAGTTTTTTAATTTCTGATACGTCTGCGTTGTACGGCAGTGGTATTAGGCATTCTTCAGTAACGTCGAACAACGGTTTTGTTACTAAAATGCTATACGCTCTGTCTTCTTCACGATGTAAGAACATTTGTGTGACTACTTCCTGGGTTTTCGTCCTAATAATATACAGTATACCTCCTCTTCCCTAACTTCCATGTACTTTCAGAGTGCCAAAATTAACAGGTTTTTAGATCGATCATTGCGCTGCCTCTGCTACTGTCGCGCCATAGTGCACCGCCCGGCCCTGAAACCGCGTCGCGCTAATGAACCCCACAATACTGCTCTTGTCATTTTTTACGTCCAGCGCTCAGGAAAACGTTTCAAGCAGCGTCCAGCAGCTCGCACTGAACAGCGAAAGAAGCAGACGTAGTCCGCAGTACGCTGCGATAAACTTCTGCATCTACAATTCTATGGTGTAAATGGAATAGCATATGAGTGGTTTAAGTCATACCTACAGAACAGGAAGCAAGAAGTTTCCTTATATGGGTCAAGTGATTTAAATAAGTTTGACACTTCATCTAACTCTGGTGAAATTACACTAGGTGTTCCACAGGGTTAAATCATGGGTCCCCTTCTGTTCTTGATGTATGTGAACGACCTATCTTCCTATCTGAAACAGGAAACTGAAGTGACACTGTTTGCTGATGATACAAGCATCATTATTAATCCAGTAAAAGAAAGTCCAATTGAAAAAGATACAAATAAGGTCTTCAGAAAAGTCATACTTGGTTTTCTGCAAATGCGCTTGCTCTAAACTTTGTTGGTGTTTTTTTTTTTCCACACACACACACACACAGTACAGCCAGTTTTCTGCTGGGAAAAGTACAGTTCCTTCAATAAATAAATGTAACATCAACAGAAGTCAGTAGACAGAGTAGAGCATATTAAGTTTTTTGAGTGTGCATATAGATGAGAATCTTAATTGGAAAATTCATATTTTGGATCTCCTAAAGCTACTAGGTTGAGCAACTTTTGCGATCAGAATAAGTGCCAATTTTGAGGATATAGAAATTAGTAAGCTAACATACTTTGCATACATTCACTCTCTGATGTCATACGGAATAATATTTTGGGGTAACCCAACATTTAGACAAAAAGTATTCACTGCTCAAAAGAATGTGGTTAGAATAATGTGTGGGGTTTATAGTCGCACATCTTGTAAGCATCTTTTTAAAACATTAGCCTCACAATACGTCTACTCTCTAATGAAATTTGTTCTCAACAACATGGACCAGTTTAAAAACAACAGTGACATTCATGATTATAATACCATAAAAAAGAAAGACTTACACTATCCCTTGCTCAACCTATCTTTGGCACAGAAAGGGGTAAAATATGCTGCTATAAAAATTTTCGACAAATTACCAGATGAAATAAGGTGTCTGACAGACAGCAGTAATAGGTTCAAAAATAAATTGAAATCATATCTCCTTGACAACTCCTTCTACACCATAGAGGCATAGATGAATTCATGAATAGGAATGATGTAGATAGAGAGGTACACATTGGACACATATGCTTGGAATGACATGGGGTTTTATTAGAACAAAAAATATTATAAAAGTTAAAAAAATGTCCGACAGATGGCGCTTCATCTGATCAGAATAGCAATAACTAGCATAACAAAGTAAGACAAAGCAAAGATGATGTTCTTTACAGAAAATGCTCAATATGTCCACCATCATTCCTCAACAATAACTGTAGTCGAGGAATAATGTTGTGAACAGCACTGTGAAGCATGTCCGGAGTTATGGTGAGGCATTGGCGTCGGATGTTGTCTTTCAGCATCCCTAGAGATGTCGGTCGATCACAATACACTTGCGACTTCAGGTAACCCCAAAGCCAATAATCGCACGGACTGAGGTCTGGGGACCTGGAAGGCCAAGCATGAGGAAAGTGGCGGCTGAGCACACGATCATCACCAAACGACGCGCGCAGGAGATCGTTCACGCGTCTAGCAATACTTTGTTTTTATTTTTGGTTCTAATAAAACCCCATGTCATTCCAAGCATGTGTGTCAATTTTTACCTCTCTATCTACATTATTCCGTGGTTTATTAAGTTTTCAAATTTATATTGGCTTTTTGATCACCCAGCATATATATTACAAAATTTTGTTTCACATGTGCTGTTCTTGTGCACTTCCCACGTTCCACATCATAACGGCTACCGTACCGTGGGATTGATCAATGGAACGCGCAACTAACTAACTAGCAAAGCGTAACTTTTGTGCTGTATTGCAGTAGAGCTCCACGGCACTATTATTTGCATCCGAATCTCCTGACAAGGGAACCTCCCCATCGCACCCCCCTCAGATTTAGTTATAAGTTGGCACAGTGGATAGGCCTTGATAAACTGAACCCAGATCAATCGAGAAAACAGGAAGAAGTTGTGTGGAACTATGAAAAAATAAGCAAAATATACCAACTGAGTAGTCCATGCGCAAGATAGGCAACATTAAGGATAGCGTGAGCACAGGGGCGTCGTGGTCCCGTGGTTAGCGTGAGCAGCTGCGGAGCGAGAGGTCCTTGGTTCAAGTCTTCCCTCGAGTGAAAAGTTTTTCTTTATTTTCGCAAAGTTATGGTCTGTCCGTTCGTTCATTGACGTCTCTGTTCACTGTAATAAGTTTAGTGTCTGTGTTTTGCGACCGCACTGCAAAACCGTGCGATTAGTAGACAAAAGTACTTGCCTCTCCAATGGGACCCAAAACATTTGCCGGACGGACGGACAGATAATAATTGTATGAAAATACAAAATTAAACTTTTCACTCTAGGGAAGACTTGAACCAAGGCCCTCTCGTTCCGCAAATGCTGACGCTTACCACGGGACCACGGCGCTCCTGATCTTACACTATCCGTGATGTTACCTATCTTGCACATGGAATACTCAGTTTGTATATTTTGCTTATTTTTTTCATAGTTCCACACAACTTCTTCCTGTTTTCTCGATTGATCTGTGTTCAGTATTTTTAAAGCCTATCCACTGTGCCAACTTATAACCAAATCTGAGGGGGGTGCGATGGGGAGGTTCCCTTGTGAGAAACATTCTGTGACCTCATCAAAAATGGCATTCTGTTCAGGTCAGCCCAGAAACCTCTTCCAGAAAGCCTAATATGCTTGCCTAACAATAATTTCAAGGTGGCTCCAACTCCGACACCTCGATTGAGAACCCATGTTGTTGTTGTTGTTGTTGTTGCTAATGTATTGTTATTGTTGTTGCTACTGACAGTTGGCGATGAGCATCAGATTAACAGGTGCGCTCCTGTTGTTGTTGCATTCACAGGTGGCGGTGGGCAACAGGTGGCGATGGCACCGTAGCAGGTGCACACCGGAGGCGAGGGAGGTCCCATGCTCACACTACACAGCACAGTCCACGTTCAGTTTACTGACGGTGTGTTGTTGTTTGTGTTGACAGGTGGCGGTGAGCGGCAGGTAGCGACGGCCGCGTAACAGGTGCGCGGCAGAGGCGGCGGAGAGGGCGGGGCCCCCCCATGCTCACGCTACGCCTCGTCTCGACGCACTTCCTGAAGCAGCCGTAGGCGGCCGCCCGGCCACGTCAGCATGTGCCGCGACCGGGACATGAACCCGTAACGCTCCCAGTCTGTCTGTCTCTCTCTCGCGCTCACGACTAACCGAACCCATCCGACCCATCCGAAAAGGACTGAACCTCGCGAGGACAGTAACCAAGTACACACGCCATCGAGAGCATCGCTACACGCATTCTTCTGTTCTTTACGACTACCATACTGTGATCTGTGAGAAAGGAAACGAAAAGAATCAAGAAAGAAAGGAAAAAAAAGAAAGAACGCCTCAGACACCAGCCGACACCTCCAATCTGTGGAACATCGCAAGGATCTGTATCGTAAGTACTGATTTATCGACAACCATTTGTTCTTTTTTAATGGCTGTTATATTGATATATACTGTAGAGCAGGGGTTCCCAACAAAATTTTCTCGAGGATCCCCTCATCGAGCACGTTTGGTACCTTCTCACATCACAGTATCAAGTACCTAAAAAGCCAAATTAAGAGTCTTTTTATACGTTTTATATTTTTGGTACTTACTAGGGAACCTCCCCATCGCACCCCCCTCAGATTTAGTTATAATTTGGCACAGTGGATAGGCCTTGAAAAACTGGACAGAGATCAATCGAGAAAACAGGAAGAAGTTGTGTGGAACTATGAAAAAAATAAGCAAAATATACAAACTGAGTAGTCCATGAGCAAGATAGGCGCCATCAAGGATAGTCTGAGCTCAGGAGCGCCGTGGTCCCGTGGTTAGCGTGAACAGCTGCCGAACCAGAGGTCCTTGGTTCAAGTCTTCCCTCGGGTGAAAAGTTTTTCTTTATTTTCGTAAAGCTATGATCTGTCCGTTCGTTCATTGACGTCTCTGTTCACTGTAATAAGTTTAGTGTCTGTGTTTTGCGACCGCACCGCAAAACCGTGCGATTTGTAGACGAAAGGACTTGCCTCTCCAATGAGAACCGAAAACATTTGATCGCAAGGTCATAGATCAACCGATTCCTCCACAGGAAAACGTCTGATATATTCTATACGACACTGGTGACGGCATGTGCGCCACATGACAGGAATATGTTGTCAAATGGTTCAAATGGCTCTGAGCACTATGGGACTTAACATCTGTGGTCATCAGTCCCCTAGAACTTAGAACTACTTAAACCTAACTAACCTAAGGACATCACACACATCCATGCCCGAGGCAGGATTCGAACCTGCGACCGTTGCAGTCGAATATGTTGTCGACCCACCTAACTTGTACACTTGGCGAATGAGTAAAAAGATTCTTCTACCTAGCCCGATTTAGGTTTTCTAGTGGATGTGATAATCACTCCCAAAAAAGTGATGAAAACATAATAGTTTGTCACATAAACTGCAACAAATGAATGCAACAGTTTTACAGTCGCACAGTTTTCCCTGTGCTCTGTCAAAACACATGTTTTTAACGTTTTCAATTTTTTCCGTTTGTGTGTAGCGTCCCCCCACTACGGCGCAGTTACCTCGCATTGGACGGACGGACAGATAATAATTGTCTGAAAAGAAAAAAATTAAACTTTTCACTCGAGGGAAAACTTTAACCAAGGACCTCTTGCTCTGCAGCTGCTCACGCTAACCACGGGACCACGGCGCACCTGAGCTGAGGCCATCCTTGATGTTGCATATGCTACGCATGGACTACTCAGTTTGTAATTTTGCTTAGTTTTTTCATAGTTCCACACAACTTCTTCCTGTTTTCTCGATTGATCTGTGTTCAGTTTTTCAAGGCCTATCCACTGTGCCAACTTACAACTAAATCTGAGGAGTGTGCGATGGGGAGGTTCCCTTGTTAGAAAAAACATTGACATATTCATTATTGAAAAAATATTGAGCTTAGAACTTTTTCAATTTAGCCATCATTGTTATTGTTAAATTTTTGATTATTGCTCAAAACCTGCTAGTCGCAGAAGTTAGCGTTCGGTAAAGCTCTGCTCATGCAGGAAGCGGACAGAACAAAAAGTCTGTTATCATACGAAATATATTAAATATTTTTTTTTATTCTGATAGCATCTTGCAGACCCCTCTGGCATAGCTCGCGGACTCCTGGGGGTCCGCGGACCACCTGTTTGGAACCACTGCTGTAGAGGAGCTGTGTGATACCACGTTTTTAATTTTGTGATTTTCTAACCAACAACCGCAGTCGAGGGTGCTAAATTGCGGTTGTTTGGTGTTGTTTGCCTCATAGTCTATAATTAAAATACCAGTGTCGAAAATATGTTCTTGAGTGGGATCGGCTCCAAAAGGAAAGAAAATGTAGTGCTGTGCATATCATGATCGGTCAGGTGTGCGTTAAGTGCCGTGGATGGTACTAAGGGTTATGTTGTGCGATCACAAGACTCCGGGACCCATCTTTTGGATGGAACAGGTGTGTTTATTGGCAAGATTAAATGTATACATAGGCTGGCTTCAATTCAGGGGCTAACAAACAAAAACAATACGATCACTGCTGAAATGCTAGATGAACCATGGAATGAATTGTGTTACCGAAAGAAAGTGTGGGCAACAGGCGACTAGCGGCACGGATCCGTTCCTCGATTGGTTACAAGCCGTTCCGTGGAAGAATTTCCGGGGGGGGGGGGTCTCTCGCGTTGTTTTTATTTAAAGTAACAGAAACAACCCACGACTGTGCAATCAGTCATCATAAGTATTTTTGGACAATTATTTAAAAAACGCTTTCTAATATTGTTTGTGGATATTAACACTAAATTTCAAACATTCGAATGAGCTGCCTCGTACCCAAAAATGCAATGTTACTCCCAGTTGCCTTTCGACTGGAACTGCCTATCTCATTGTCGAATTTCGTTTTTCTATCCTTTCTCGTATTAACGTTAATAAATAATTCTTGTCCGTTGTGGACGTATTAGAACACTGCAACAGTTGATACTGAATTCATTTATGAGGTGCAACCACGTGCTTTTATAGGCGTCTATTTTTCCGTTACGACATTTCAAGATGGCAGGCATCCCACACATGATTACATTTAGTTGCGTGTCGTGAACATCGTTTCTTTACTAACGGCGTTGCAGAATTCTGTAACGGAAATTTTTAAGACAGCTTTTCTGAAACGTCGTAAGTAAAGAAACAATGTTCAGACATGTAAATAAACGTAAACAATTTAAGATCAGATGAACATAAAATTGCGTGTACTCTCATAAAAGCGTGTTTTGAGGCATAATTTGTTGGCATGGTGTGGCGAGAAAGGAGTGCTATTCATATCAGTGCACTACGGCATATACATAACGTCACGGATGGTGTAGTTTCGATTTTTTTTCGTTTTGAGCGCTGTTGTCGCATCACCTGACGAGGCGGCCTGCGTGCTTAAGAATGTGTGTGAATCAAGTCCGCGGGTCACGAAAGGTTACCAACGATGACCTAAAGAGTAAACACCCATATCAAACAAAATCTTCAAAAATTAGTATAAAGATCACAGTGATGGAAACAATGTTCAACGTAATAGAAATTTACCTCAAGTGAGGCACTGGAACACCACCATTAGGAAACATGAATAACTGAAAAAAATAACAGCATCCTGCAATAGAATAAATAATCGTGAAATTCAAAGATCGCTCTTGAGGGTTATGGGAAGTTTTTATCATCACTAGAGCAGATAATAGGTCGATAATATCCCCCCCCCCTCCCACACACACACACACACACACACACACACACACACACACACACACACACACACACACACACAACCACTGAGATATGAGAAAACATTAAAGATGTGGATAAAACTACAAAAAACGCCAAGAGTACAGTTAGGGGAATTGCAGATGCCACAACGTAGTAAATCCACAACCTCAACCAGTAAGTTAATGAATATTGGCATCGATAACTTTGTTGTGTGGTGAAGACAGCCAGTAAGCTTGAAGTCAGCTAGCAAGCTTCAGCGGTTGCACACAGGCTGTACTGTAGATCTTAATTGTACCCGTACCTTTTGCCACTAAGTGTTTCCGCGTGGATTCGACTGGAGAGCTGCAACACATTAAAAAAGGATCTCGAAATGCTCGATGCCGGTAACATAGGCACATAAAATAGTGCTGGTAGATCCTACTCGTACAATCATGTATGACATCACGAGGAGTAAGAAATAATATCTATCATACGTAAAGGCAAAGCAGTGGATGTACATATACCATGCGAACGGCACTTTAGCATTATTTGCGAATGTATAATTATTCCCACTAAAACTACTGATGAAACGGAGGTTTCGTGGAGTCATGTTTTTCTAGATTTGTTTGTGGTACACTGGCTTTACCTCCTTGAGTCAATTAGTATTTCCCACGACGTGGCGGTAGAATGAAACTGAACCTCGTCATTTTCTACGTAATGGTGCCTATGACAAACAGGTAGGTTTGAAGGAATGGAAACGCCGGAAATCGAAGGAAGGAAAGTTCGCATTTGTGCTAACTTAACCTACATTTACGCAATAACTCTGTACGTAGTGAGGATGTACTCAGTTAAAGATAGCGATATGATGTAAAACATTCTACTGTTGCAAATGATTCGCTAAATTTCTTAACTGATGTAATTTTCTCCGTCCAGTTGATGCTAAAAGAACAATTGCGATTCCGACTCGGAGAAAACATGAAAAAGAATATTTCGGATAGACTGACTAAGATTGCAGTGCAGTGGGTGTTTCTCATTATTACGGAAAGCTGAAATAGAAAAGGGACCCGACTGTAACTGCGAGATTGATGTTGCAAACTTATAAATTCCTGTTCCAAATTTTCCACCAAACTTTTCCTGGCACTGAGTTCTTTGTGGTTTCATCCTTCAGGTGCCCCGAAAATGCAAAGCGTGTAAGGTTTCAGTTTAACGTCCTGTTTACTTACAACACTGCTTCTGATGAGTAAAACTCGAGACCATTATAAATAGCAACGGCGCCTAGACAAAAATAAAATCTTTGTATTGCAAATGTTTTAAAAAGCGTGATTCAAAAGCTAAAAGTGGGTTCGTCGCCCGGGCCCCAGGCTGAGACAAATATTTACACCGCGTTTGATCGCTCAAGGCGTCGTTGCCTCCGTTGATGAAACACTCAAATATTTTTGCGAGGCCAATGTGGAAGGCTGCTGTTTACATTCCGCTTTTTGGCCACCCGCCCGGACCTGACTGCATCCTGGCTACTGGCGCTGAGTAAATATTGACGGACCAAGCACGTATGAGGGATTGACAGGACGGTCCGTTGTTTTCTGTTGTGACGAGCGTGCTGGTACAACTCGCCTGTCCCCTCACTTCCTTTGGTACAGGAAACTAAGGAGGTGATGCAGTATGGTGGCGCCTGGGAAGCGTCCGTTTCGATCCTAGCTACTGGCGTGGATCAATCTATAGATTCCACGTCGATTAATCAAAGCTTATCATGGGGATGAAGGTGACCAGGAACGGTCAAACTAGGTGAACAGGGAGGGCGGAATCACAGTTGTGACAATGGGAAGAGCCCAAATTTTCCTTATTAATCGAAATGTATTCTGCGTTTAAGATTAACAAACAAATCTAAAAAGAGTGTTAAGCATTCAGATCGGGAAGAAAGAGTGCACTAATATTGACTATCCGATTATACGTGTGATCAAGTATCATTTAAAATAAAATTTGTGGAACTATACCGATGAAGCCACTATAGAGTTGAGGCGAGCCAGAAAGAGTGAAAAATCAGCAATAAGGAGAAATAGTGGAACATGATGGCATGTCACCTGTTCGGTAATCCGAAGCATCTCGCCGCGTTATGCAGACGACGGCCGGCAGTTGTCTTCTGATCGCATAAACCACTTAGATTACTTAAGTCGTCGCGCGGTCTGGCCCGTCTTGTCACGGTCCGCGCGGCTCCTCCCGTAAGAGGTTCGAGTCCTCCCTCGGGCATGGGTGTGTGTGTGTCGTCTTTAGTGTAAGTTAGATTAAGAAAAGTGTAAGCTTAGGGACCGATGACCTCAGTAGTTTGATCCCATAAGACCTTACCACAAATTTCCAAATTTTTCACTTACGTCGCGCAAAAAACATAGTGAACGACATACAATAGATCCTCCATTAAACGTTTGGGACAAGGGGAACCCTAAGACGGCCGGATAAACAGAGGAAAATGAAATAAGTCATTTGTAGAGCTTAAAAAAATGTAATAACAAAATTAACTTAAAAATGCATTTATTATAAAGAAAATGGGAAATAAAGTTTTAGACCCTGAAAATCTATTTGAAAATGTAAAATGCTCTTTATTTCCATTTATTAAACGTTCAGTTTGGGCTGCATCATTCCACTTCTTTGCCCACAATATGTACATAGCTGTAGCGGTTGTCTGTTGTTACAAATGTTGGAGGACATTTCCGAAAGCTGCAGAGTTACTGATGTTTTCGTATTTTTCCTTCTCCAGTAGCTCAACGCTGTACCGTTGCAAAACAAGATCGATGATCTGATCATCAAATTCTTCATTGGCAGCAGCAGCAGCAGCAGCATGGTCATCCGCTAACCATTCCTCTACAACAGCAGGCTGGATATCAATCGGAAGAGTTTGCTACGACAAACTTATTCTTTTATGATAGGGCCTAAAAGAGGATTCCTCTTAAAGTCTTTCCTGACAAAATCAAACCCTCACAGCGTCATCCAAGAGCTCAACTTTTGATTCCGTCAATGATTTTCTAGTTTTTAAAGTATTTTCACCATCTACAGTGAAGAAAGCTTAGAGATCTTTTCGGTTATTTTTCCAAACTTTAATCGTTGTCACAAATGTGAGTTCCTAAGGGACCAAACTGCTAAGGTCATCGGACCCTAGACCTACACACTACTTAAACTAACTTATTGTAAGAACAAAGCACACACACCCATGCCCGAGAGAGAATGCGAACCTCTGGCGGGAGGGGCCGCGCAATCCGTGAAATGGCGCCTCAAACCGCACGGCTACTTCGCGCTGCATCGTTGTCACTCCAACACACATTTCAGAGCCTAATTTAGTAGCTGGCTCACGTTAGTCAAGTCTTTGCAGAACACATAGTTTCTGTTCGATTGTGCCCACGAGTTTCCTTTGATCATTTTTAGCCATATTTAGAATCGCCAACAATTCTTGATCAGTTCCTAATAAACTGTATAAAATTACACGGCAACTTTAAAATTAAAAGGAATACAGCAATAAAGTTACAAAGCGCACAGATAAAACAGCAGATTAAAGAGTACAGTAAAGCGAACAGTCTGGCCGTACAGCAGTGTGTCAACCGAGCATGCGTGAGGAGCATGACTCGGACCGACACCTGTAGTGACAGGAGTGAAATCCATCGATGATGCTGGCACGCCGTCAGGTGCAGACCGCACACGGATGGTCGGACACAGGGTCGAACAATCAGAGGACTCACTTAATCGAAGGCCGGATACCGAGGTTCTACTTTTCTTGATTTTCAAAGGCTCTCACTACTGCCATAAACGCGTGAGGCCTCAGACTGGACCCGGACTTTCACCGACATGGCGGTTACAGCGAGGTCCTCAGTGATGGACACTGGCTACACGGACGCTAGGTGTTGACTGCTCCAGGGCACCGACAGAAGGTGAGTGTGAGTGACCATGCTGGGTCCTATTTAAAAAATTCGTTAGACTTTCAGGATGGCCACTATTTTATATCGCCACCTTAAACGGTTGTTCCTACAAAAAGCTGTATTTTAAGCTAGTTCTGTTTAGATTGCCGTTACCTATCCGATCCTAACCACCAACTACCTCCCAGGAAGGTGTCCCTGCGCTCCTGGCGTTCTTCTACAAACCCTTTGTCACCACCGTTTTGATAACCACAAATAATTACAATGTGAAAGTCGTCACATTAAAAATAATCTCGACCAAAATTACCCCTGTACGGAGGTAATGACGATATGCAAGTTCCGTCTCACTCTCGTCTGCTTGACACACAACACCGCGAGGCACGGTTTTTATAACTTAATTCTGTAACAAAATAATTTCCATGGCTCGTGGAGATGTCAGTTATTATCCCCACTGCACCCAGACTGTAAACGACAGGATTCACAATCAACTGCCACATGACATCGATTAGTGGATAAAGACCATCTGCAGATCATATCGTCCGCTATTCGCTATCGTGTTGCTACTGCATGTTTCCTAATTACATCCGCCCACCTTCCATTAGATAACGCTCCTGTCTTTTCTACATGTGCATTTGCTCTTTGCAAGCCATCTTACTGTTTGGCGGAGGGAACTTGTGTGCTAATGTCACTTTTCTAGTCCGAATAGTTGCGGGAAGAACGTTTGTTGGTAAGCTTCCGTGTCAACTGTAATAACTATAATTTTATCTTCATGGTCTTTTTGTGAGATATACAGTTGAGGAAGGAATACAAGGTGTTTCAGGAGCTCACCGACAGACTTTCAGGGATGGTAAATCATACAAGAACGATTGTATGTTGTTAAGGATCACTTTATACGTTTCTGTCCGCCGTTTATGAGTTAACGCGCACCGCCACGCAGAGACCTGTTGCGCAGCTCCCAATTAGGTTAAAAACTTTGTTGAGCCAACATCGCATAAAAATTTCTTCATTTATAAACAATCTGATTCGACAGACTTTGCTGTCATCTTCAGGTCTGTAACATAGTGGATATACATGACGACGACGGCGATGATGATTGGCTTATGGGGCGCTGAACTACGCGATCATTAGCACCCGTACAAAGTCCACTTTTTCACAGTCCAATCTAGCCACTGTCACGCATGATGAGGATGATGATGACAACACAAACACCCAGTCCCCAGGCAGAGAAAATCCCCAACCCGGCCGGGAATCGAATCCGGGACCCTGTGATCCAGAGGTAGCAACGCTAGATACTTATTTTTTTTTAATGTCATTTTGCTCTTTATTGGTCGATGAATTTGTTCGTGACGGACGTGCGATGACACCCGTTCATGTTCTTTGTTGATCCGTTCCCTCAGTTTTTTTATTACAGAGGGTAGCTAACCCTCTGACCGAGCATGCTGAGCTACCGTGCCGGCGCCACAACACCACGAGCTACGGACGTGGATATACATGGAATATATCTCATATCATGAGTTATGACGTAATGTTTGAGATAGAAGCTTTGGTTTGGCATTACAATAAACGGATATGGAACTTTAAATGTAAAGACCTTCAAAATTTGTATTATAAAATGTGTTCATTTTGAGTTGGACCTCACGTGTTATAACAAAAATTTTTGAACGTTTGTAAATGCACAGTTCCATTTCCGTTTCTTGTAATGCCAAACTAAAACTTCTATGATGTGAGATATATTCCATATATATCCACTATGCTACAGACCTGAAGATAACCAAGTCTGTCGAAACCGGCTGCTTGTAAATAAAGAAATTTCTATGCGATCTTAGCTTTAGAAAATTTTTAGCGAGTAAAACAGATCACCCCTTCTGATTTCTCGACGTGAGAAAATTCAACACTAACAAGGTTGGTCTGTGGATTCGTTCCAGTCCTGTCACTCAGCCTCACATGTAATACTGTAACTTCAGTGTCGGGCATCTTACTAGTCGTGAATTCAGGTTTTCTTGCCGTTGCTGTTCAATGATACGTGGAAGTACGTATTTGACGAGCTAACTGACGTCATTGTGTGTGACTATGATACTAGGGGAAAGGGAAGAGCAGCTCTTCGTATCTGTGCAAATCAGTTCCCTAACAGAAGACGGCCGCACCACAGTATCTTTGCTGCAACTCAGGGACGCTTGCGGAAAACGGAATTTGCGCCCTCAGCAAGTTACTGGTAGTAGGCGTGACGTGAGACCACCAGATTTTGAGGCTGAAGTGACCCGTACATTTAGCAACCAATATTTAAGCAGCTTCCTCGCCACAGCGCCTGCTAAGTGAACAGTTCACCGTATGTGTGTGGAGAGTAGTGCAAGGATACAACCTACATGCGTACCATATTCAAATGGTGAAGCTTACAGGACGAACTGAAAACAAATATAGTATGCAGTTCGTGCAGTGGTTCGTACACCGACGAGTAGAGGGATAGTACAAAGTCATCAGCAAAGGAGGATGGTACAGATATTTTCCATGAACCCTTATTGTTTTTTTTTATTTTCCTAGTTTATAGATCAGAAAATTCCTGTAGGAAGACTGAGACCAGTTTTGATGGTAAAGAACCTCCTAGCCAGACACACCTTTTAAATTTTGAACATAAACTGTCACTACATTTACGAAGTCTGATGGTGGACGCTGTAGCATCCTATGTATATTCCTCAGTACGTTAACATATTTTGAATAAATAGCAGCTATGCCAAGTCGGGACTCAGATCCGGACCTCCAAATTATCTCAAGTTGTCATGTTGTCACATGTTTCTTATTCCAGTCTGAGAGGCACGAAAAAAAAGCTAGACAGTTCGTCACATTTAATCGTCACTTTCGGTGCGAAGCAGACTCGAAAACTATTAAAATTTCACCTTGCCTGTCCGCTTACGATAAGATATGAGTTTCTAGCGTTGCTGTTTTACTTCGCTGTTTCTCTCATTTAAGTTTCTGCAACTTTTAATATTCTGCCTTGGTGTTCAACTGGTAGGTTATTCTCAAAAAATACGTACAGGGTCTCTTTTTACAGCTTTCTTCAGCTTTTCTTTTCAATCCTGCTTTACAGTGGGATCTGTCACACACACACTGCAGTATGTTTTGAAAGAGATCCAAGTATTTCGTCACAAAAAATTCGAACAACTGCGAGAGGCAGACTGAAGTACAGTGCTTTCCGTGAGTAATTGCTAACAACTGGGAAAAAAATCGTAAGTGTAACATTGTGTTGCAGATGTGTAAAACACCTCACAGCATTCTTGAAAGAGGATTTGCCACCCACTTCTTTTATGGCGTGATAATACACTCCTGGAAATGGAAAAAAGAACACATTGACACCGGTGTGTCAGACCCACCATACTTGCTCCGGACACTGCGAGAGGACTGTACAAGCAATGATCACACGCACGGCACAGAGGACACACCAGGAACCGCGGTGTTGGCCGTCGAATGGCGCTAGCTGCGCAGCATTTGTGCACCGCCGCCGTCAGTGTCAGCCAGTTTGCCGTGGCATACGGAGCTCCATCGCAGTCTTTAACACTGGTAGCATGCCGCGACAGCGTGGACGTGAACCGTATGTGCAGTTGACAGACTTTGAGCGAGGGCGTATAGTGGGCATGCGGGAGGCCGGGTGGACGTACCGCCGAATTGCTCAACACGTGGGGCGTGAGGTCTCCACAGTACATCGATGTTGTCGCCAGTGGTTGGCGGAAGGTGCACGTGCCCGTCGACCTGGGACCGGACCGCAGCGACGCACGGATGCACGCCAAGACCGTAGGATCCTACGCAGTGCCGTAGGGGACCGCACCGCCACTTCCCAGCAAATTAGGGACACTGTTGCTCCTGGGGTATCGGCGAGGACCATTCGCAACCGTCTCCATGAAGCTGGGCTACGGTCCCGCACACCGTTAGGCCGTCTTCCGCTCACGCCCCAACATCGTGCAGCCCGCCTCCAGTGGTGTCGCGACAGGCGTGAATGGAGGGACGAATGGAGACGTGTCGTCTTCAGCGATGAGAGTCGCTTCTGCCTTGGTGCCAATGATGGTCGTATGCGTGTTTGGCGCCGTGCAGGTGAGCGCCACAATCAGGACTGCATACGACCGAGGCACACAGGGCCAACACCCGGCATCATGGTGTGGGGAGCGATCTCCTACACTGGCCGTACACCACTGGTGATCGTCGAGGGGACACTGAATAGTGCACGGTACATCCAAACCGTCATCGAACCCATCGTTCTACCATTCCTAGACCGGCAAGGGAACTTGCTGTTCCAACAGGACAATGCACGTCCGCATGTATCCCGTGCCACCCAACGTGCTCTAGAAGATGTAAGTCAACTACCCTGGCCAGCAAGATCTCCGGATCTGTCCCCCATTGAGCATGTTTGGGACTGGATGAAGCGTCGTCTCACGCGGTCTGCACGTCCAGCACGAACGCTGGTCCAACTGAGGCGCCAGGTGAAAATGGCATGGCAAGCCGTTCCACAGGACTACATCCAGCATCTCTACGATCGTCTCCATGGGAGAATAGCAGCCTGCATTGCTGCGAAAGGTGGATATACACTGTACTAGTGCCGACATTGTGCATGCTCTGTTGCCTGTGTCTATGTGCCTGTGGTTCTGTCAGTGTGATCATGTGATGTATCTGACCCCAGGAATGTGTCAATAAAGTTTCCCGTTCCTGGGACAATGAATTCACGGTGTTCTTATTTCAATTTCCAGGAGTGTATAAAGCAGGCGCCCTTCCAAGCAACATATCCCAATACAATGAATTTCATGATTAGGAATAGTGTTGAAATGCGAAAGGATAGCATAAAGCAAAAAAATACGAAAGCAAAAAGCCAAAAATAAACGGTGAAATGAAATAATCATAGCAGTTCGGAATGGGCAGAATTTATATGACGTCCTTTTTTTGGATCTTGATTAATTTTGGTATTTTATTATTACTGATATTTCCGTAATGATTTACGAGAAACGATCTACAAATCGTGTATTTCAGTTGAAAAACTACGTTATGTTGACAGGAAACCACCTAAAATCCTCTGTGCTGAACAGTAGGTGATCTCGGCTGATAATCTCAACATTACCAACAATAATTTTGATTTGATCTACAGTAGCGTGTACTCTTCACTAAACATTTCGTATAGAACAAGGTAGCGCAGTTTTTAAGAGGTTGGACTCGCTCTTCAGCTACTCAGATCATGATTTTGTCTTTTTCTGTGAGTAACTCCTCAGTTGGTCTCCCGAGGCTGAGAGCTGTCCATTTCAGGTCTCCTCCCCCCTCCCACCAAGGAAAAACTGCGACTCAGTTTCAGAAGAATAACTGCCCAACATTCAGTAGATATGTATCCTACTGGGGAAAAGGGAACTACAACTCAGTGTGGAATCAGAACTATGCGTCGTTTCTCACGATTCTTCACTTCATTGATAGCTGGAGGCTAGGCTAAAGACAAACTGAAATGTTCCGTAGACCGCCCGGGACTCGGTCGCGCGACCTATCGTTTGCTTTATGACTAGGCCGCGAGGCTAGACATCAGAGTTATTGTCCAGACATTCATGGATGAAAAGCGAAGTCAAATTGAGGCTGTCAAAGCAAAAGCAAGGAATGTTGGACCCTGTTTTCAAATGTCCCATTACAAAGGAAACGCCAGTAGCACTGTTTAAGATTAAAGTCCGCGCCACAGCAAAAATGAGTGATTTAAGCACTAGCGTCAGTGAGCCTGAGAAACCGATGGAATTGCTAAGATTGAACAAAATTCCAGGCCCAATGGAATCCCTACCAGATTGTATACAAAATTTGCTTCTCAGTTAGTCCCTCTTTTAACCATAATATATCATGCACCACTGGGACTAAAAACTGACTCTACTGCTTGGAAAAGAGCACAGGTCACACCCTTCTACAAGAAGGATGGTGAGAATGATCGACCGAAATACCATCCACTATCTTGGACATCCATCTGTTGTAAATATAGATAAGTCCTTTAATCATCACTGGGAAGCGAACCTATGACTTCTGCATGGTCTTAAACTGGCCATTAAACTAGCTCTTGCGATGTTCCCGTCTCACTACCACTACCACTAGAACCATCACTATCACCGTCACCATCAATTAACTTCGCCAAATTGTTTATACGGATCCTATATTCGTGCTCAGAGGAAGCCTTTTTTCCAAACTTCGAAATTTTTTTTCCGATTTAAGCATGTAAGATATGACAAGAAATTTCGTCAAACTGTGTTGTTCCTGCTAACGACAGGTAATTTTCGCTGATGATTGTTTATTTTGAAAATATCGTGTGGTTTACAGCATAGTGGACCCACGTGATGTGTTAATAGGTATTTTACATTAAAAGCTGTCAATCAACTTCGGACCTACTAAATGCATCACATGAAATAACAACCGTCAGCGTCCTCGTGCTGTTAGGGTTGCAGTACGCTGAGGTCTTCTTCTTAATCGACCAGCTGCTAGATGTTACTCGGTGTGGAGAGAGGTATCCTGTATAAGGAACCCCCGCACAGGCCCCCTGGTGGAGCTGTTTAAGATTAGCCTCGCTGTCATCCGCCGCCCGCCCACGGGCCTTGCGGCTTGATCCTCCTCGCTGGCTGCCCGCTGATTACCGTCCATCCCACCGAGCGCGTGACCTGATTCGACGTACGTGATGTGACTTGCATCGTTGGCAGTAGCCGCGCTCTATATTTGGTAGTGACGCGGTTCCCTTATAACAGTGCTTTTATCTCGCTACACAGCCACCGCAGGTTATTTCTAGTATCTGTCGCGGTATTTATACTCCTGTATGCACAGTGGCATCGGGTTATTTATGCGATCATTCATCTTCGCAAAACCATACATACCTTTCACAAACCATAAAATTATTCCTTAAAAGGTAAACTATCTCACTCTACACTAGTTTCTTTTGTCAGTCCGGCGGTAAACATGGGAAACTGTCAAAGTCTTCCATATCACCTGTTTCTTGGAAGGAAGGAAGATTGGGGTTCAACGTTCAGTCGACGACGTCATTGGAGACTTGAGCACAAGCTTAGTCTGTGGAAGAATAGAGAAGGAAAATATGTGAGGAAAATTTGATAGAGCTGGGAAAGGTGTATGTGGAAACAAGACCCCTGGAGTAAACGACAGTCCCCCAGAATTACTGAAATCCTCGGAAGAGCCAGCCATGACAACAGTATACCACCTGGTATGCAAGATACATGCGACAGGCGAAATACTCTCAGATTTCAAGACGAATGTAGTGAGTCTTGTTCCAAAGATGCCATGTACTAACATGTGGGAAGGTTATCGAACTGTGTCTTTATTATTTGATGGTTGCAAAGTATTGGCGCGAATTGTTTGCAGAATGAAGCTGACCTCAGGGAAGGTAATTTTGGGTTCCGGAGAAATGCAGGGACACGGGTGGCAGTAATGTCCCTTCGACTTGAGTTAGAGGTGAAACTGAACACACTCTTCGAAATTTTGAAGGTATCAGGGTTAAAACGCAGGGAGAGGAAGGTTATTTACAGCTCTTGGAGAAGCCAGACTGCAGTTCGAAGAGTCGAAAGAAATGAAAGGAAAGCAGTAGCTGAGAAGGCAGTGAGACAGAGCTGTAGCCTGTCCACAATGTTTTCCTTCCTATAACTGAACATTCACCCCAAGCACGTAGTTACTCCTGTAGAAAACAGTTGCTCAATATTCCGTTACTTTATAGAATAATGCCAGGTTCGTGATCCTTAAGGCTTCTGTATCACGGTCCTGTGATTTACCAGCCAGTTTTCCAAAATAGAATCAAGGATCCCCAATGTACGCTTGTGTGGGAAGGGGGGGGGGGGGGGAGTGGCATATACCTTACGGTCTTTGCCTCCACCTAATAAGCACACCGGACAAAAAATTATTCACCCCCAAGATACACACACTAATACTGCGCGAAAGCGCCTTTACCTTTGCTAATCGCATCAGTTCGGCGAGCAAGAGAATTTAGAAGTTTCTTCACGTGTACCATATCCAGTTGAAGCTACTCATTGATGCTTAGACTCTGTAGAGCTACTAATTTGCAGGCATACTAACTACTACGTTTTACTCGCTGTTCCAAATAGTTCCACACATTTTTGATGGGATTAATATCGATAATTTAACTGGCTACTCAAGCTACGATAGGGGCCTGAGTGTTCGTCAAACGTATGCGTATGTGGTCACGCCATTCTGTTTTTCTGGAAGACGGGAGCCTCCACAGCGTACTCGTCATAAAGATGCAGAGGAAAGCATGTAGATTCATGAGTACATCATTTGACAGCAGTTTAACAGCGCCACAGTGGGTCACGCATATGGAGAACATGTTTAAAAAATATTTTAAAAATAGTTGTAGTCTTGTGAACTGAATAAATTATAAATCAATTGAAAGGGGAAAGTCTGTAGATTTTAAAAACGCAAAAAAGTAAAACTTGAAGATTTCATGATATTGAACCTTTCCAGAGCCCCTTAAATTGCAATGCGGTGGCACTGTGTACGACTTTGTTCTGTATTTCACATTTCTCAACAAGACAGATAAAAAACAAAGCAAACTTTCAGTATTGTTGAATTATTTTTGGCGCGCTGAAGACAACATAATCTGATACAAACTCTCGGTGTACGGAAAGACGAAGAAAATTTCGCCGATTTTCGCAATCGGGTTGCTGCGTAATTGTGACGTATTTAGTTTCAGAATCGAAAAAAATTCTTTTCACACACATATGTTGGTTGAACTTCTGTAGCACTCTTACATCCTAATTATGGAGACGGGGAAACTACCTGAGGAAACCAATGTAGACGTCCTGGACAGTTTTAATGTTAAAGGAATTTTTCTTTAAAACGGGATTTACCTTGCAGTTCAGTTGCTTCTCCACATCTGTAGAGGCACTTTCAACTGATACGAAAAACAGCCTCGAAAACAGATGCAAGATTGGCAGTGCCCTCAAAACGTTTAGGAAACGATCCTTGTAATTTTTTCAAGACCACAGTGAATTCTTCAAACCAGACTTTCTTATCGCCAGTGAGCTTAGGAAACTGGACTGTTTTTGTCAGAATGTGTCCCTTCTACAACGCAATGCATCCCCATCAAATCAGAAAGAAGCTGCTTCTCAACTTGCATTGTCTTAAAGAGGGCAGTTTGCAGTCAAGTCCATTTAAAATGCGAGGTCTGCATTTTATTCCAGATGTCCTAATTTTCATTCCCGCACTCCTTTTTTTTCATAAATTCAACAATTACAAGTTTCAAACCGAAAAATCGTCCCGCGCATGCCTCTTGACTTAACCAACGTAGTTTGCAGTGGTATATAAAGCCTCCATACTCTCCGTTCAGTTCTGTCGAACTGTTGCAACTGACACCCTGCGTACGCATTCAGAAATTTTGCTGATTGAACCCTTAGTTTCTTCCTGTGTCCCGCGCCTATAAATGTAGCACAAAGTGCTTCTTGATGTACAGAACAATGAGTCCCGTCTGTCGATCTTTGTAATTTTTTGCTCCTTCATTGCTTACTAAATCTTTAAATTCTTTCTGTGCGGTATTGTAATGTCTTGTCATAGCAAATTAGGAGTACCAATCGCTTATGCGACTGCATAATATTTATTAATAGTTCTCATCTCTCTTCTTCATACCCATTAATCTTTAAAGGCTTGTGACGATAGATCCCTAGCTGCCACATTTTTGTGCAAACAGCCACTGGACCTGTGAAAGTCTCTATGGCGAAGGGTAACCAGCGCTGACACCACTATTCTACCTAACTGAAAGAAGGTGTGCCAACACGAAAAATGCCACACCGCAATATTCAATGAAATGTCGCTCTGCACCGAGCACTTCCGAGAAGGAACGAGCAAAGCCGAGTTAGAGGCCGGGTCAAGAGGCGATGCGCCTTCTCTCTCGATAAAAGGCCGACGAGAACGTTTGGAGTATCGAAACATTCAGAACCAATACGATGAGCTGTCTGTCTGTAGGTCTTTCTGTAGCGTAGTACGTGTATCATAAAACCTCAAACTTGGACGCCATTAGCAAAGTTAGACCCTCTTTCAACTGCGATATGCTGTAGTTCCATCGACAAAAGAAGAAAATCCAACAGCAGTTCCTTCGGCCAAAAAGCTGTACTCCATAGTTGGAAGAAAGCACGTCAGTCCCGGCGACAAGAAGATAGACGAAGCGATCCGTGAAACTATCCATCTGTTGTTGTGTCTTAGAAAATATTCTGAACTTAAACGAAATGATATATCTCGTACAGAATTAACTTCCGAATGTCAGCCAGTAGAAATTTCGAAAACATTCATCATGCGACGCCTATTTCGTGCCTTTCTCTCACGCGATACAGTCCAAGACAGCCAGATTGATACAGTATTTTTTGTCTTCCGAAAATCATTTGACTAACTACCACACCACGCTTATTATCTACATCTACATCAAACTCCGCAAGCCACCTAACGGTGTGAGGCGAAGAGTACTTCTGGTACCACTAACCCATTCCCTATTCCACTCGCGAATGACCCACGAGAAGAACGATTGGCTGTAAGCCTCCTGTATTAGCTCTATTTTCTCTAATTGTCTCATTGTGGTCATTTGGCGAGACATACATGGGGGAAGTAATACGTTGTCTGACTCTTCCCGGAAAGTGTTCTCTTGAGAGTTCAGTAGAAAACCTCTCCGTGATGCAAAGCGCCTCTCCTGTAACGGCTGCCATTGAAGTTTGTTGAGCGTCTGGGTGTAACGCTCTCCCGCCGATTAAACGACTCCGTGAGGAAACGTGCCGCTCTTCGTTTGCAGCTTCTTTACGTCTTCTATCAGTCCTTCCAGGTAAGGAGCCCAGTTTGATGAACAGTAATTAAGAATCCGTCAAACAACCGCCCAATAAGCCTTTTCCTTCGTGGATGAGTTAACATTCCCTTAATATTCTCTCTACAAATCTGTCTGGCATCTACTTTTTCTACTATCTGTTTCATGTGGTCATTCCACTTTCGGTCGCTGTAGACAGTTACTCCTAGATATTTTACGGTAGATACAGTTTCCAGCAGTTTGTAATCAGTGGTTTAGGTGTACAATAGTGTGTTTTCGAAAGTACGATTGTATGCATTTTCAAGTGAAATTTGCGACTGGACTGAGAATTTCTTGGTAGAGAGGACGCATCATGTTATCTTGGATGGAGAGTCATCAACAAATGTAGAGGTAACTTGAGGCGTTCCTCACGGAAGTGTACTGAGACCCTTGCGTTCTTGCTGCATATTAATGATGTAGAAGATTATACTAACTTCAAATGTTTTGGAAATTATGAGCTTCTCTACTTGAAAAAAACTGCATAAATATACAATCAGATGTTTATAGAATTTTAATTCAGAGATTGGCAGATTGCTTTAAAAATTCAGAAATGTAACATTGTGCACTCCACAAAATGAAAAACATGCCCCCTGCAACTACATATCAGTGGAATAAGTCACTTCATACAAATAACAGAGTGCAAAAGTTGGCTGCATGCGAAACAGACTAATCATATAGCCTCAGTATTACCTAAGTTAGGTGGCTGACTTCGATTCATTGGTAGAATACTGGAAAAATGCAGTACGTCTAGAAAGAAGACTGGTTACGAAACTCTCGTGCACCCATCGTGCATTATTGTTTGTGAGGTAACGGGCGAGTTGCGGCGCCCTGGAAATTTTCTAAGTTCACGGTTGGCGGCCACCGCTCGGGCCGCGCGGCAGGTTAAAAAAAATGGCTCTGAGCACTATGAGGCTTAACTTCTGAGGCCATCAGTCGCCTAGAACTTAGAACTACTTAAACCTAACTAACCTAAGGACATCCCACACATCCATACCCGAGGCAGGATTCGAACCTGCGCGGTTCCAGGCTGTAGCGCCTAGAACCGCTCGGCTATCCCGGCCGGCCGCGCGGCAGGGCCGAGCTCGTTAGCATCCACGTGGTGCCTCACAACGGCCGAAGCACGTGGTCCATCGAGCACTTGCTGGGAATTCCTTGGTGACACTGTGCGCCGGGATGGCCAAAGAACCATAAAGATGGCCCCCGAACCATACGCGACTGGAACAGAAAAGGGAGGTAATGATAGTGGCACGTAAAGTGCCCTCCGCCACACACCGTTGGGTGGCTTGCGGAGTATAAATGTAGATGTGAAACCATCATGGCAGACATTTCACAGTTCGTATAGAAGTTAATAGTAGCCAGATGAATCATGATACCTCAAAAAGAAACATGTACATTACCATTATTTGCATGACGATTCTGATGGTGTAATCAGATTTTCAACATCTTTATTAGTCTAAAGTTTACTATCTGACTGTAAATTATACAAGTAACACCCAGCAACGAATTTCCAAAATCTAAACGGCTCATTTGATTTCGTCGACCAAAGTGTCTTTAGAAAGCTATTAGTGTAAACCTAAATTGGTACGAAAAAACGGTAGCAGCATGCTTATAAATATATTTATTCATCTGTGTCTTTGTTTATATCCGATATACGCTATTCATGAAGAAATTGATCAATTATTTAGTGTGTTTTAGAAAGCAAAGAGACGTTAGGCTACTGGCCTACTTTTGCTTGCTATTCCTTTGATATATGTCTATTTAATTTGTTTATGTATTTAATAATGTGTGTTAGAGAGTGTTTATGGTCCAGCCGTTGGAATATTTATTTAATTTCAAGTTATTTAAATGTTAATCCAGTATTTCGTAAGTGTTTCATTATATTTGTGAGTGTACGTTAGCTTGGAGACAAGAAGGGAGCGCTCTAGCCAATCACAGCGCTCGTTACTAAAAGAGACGTATGGAGGTTGGGGAGGAGCAACGTTTCCGGAGAGGACACGGGGAGTTCGGGACATAGCGGCGCGAGGGACAGTCGCACAGGACACGGAGAGCGCTGGACGTGCCGACTTCTACAGTGAAGACATAGTGTGCATTTAGAAGTGGATATCTCGCGAGCTGTGTTGTTGTTCATAACTAATTACGTGAAGTAGGAATGTATTGTTTCCCCGTTATACAACTTACATTTTATTTGTTTGACCATCGACACCAATAAGTGTTTGCAGAAATATACTGCATTCTCGAAAGTACTTCTACTATCGTACTTACCATTTAAAGTCGTTACGATACTACCTGCAGATTTTATTTAAGTGCAATCTTTCATTTATAAATTTATATGTTACATTCATAATTCGCAATTGCCGTGATAGATACCTTCGACCATTCGATTCATCTGTGTATTCTTATCGTACACTGTCGACTCAGCAGTATTTGGCCTGTAATGCGGCAACTACGTATCCCAGCCCCTAGACAACGAAACCAGCCAAAACTTTTAATATTGCAACTCTGAGTCGGAGGGTACGTAGTTGAGGGCCCACACCACCACACCACATCATTTCATTCACTTTCTATTCGAAAGCCCGCATGCCCAAGACTATGGGATACATACCAAGTAAGACAAATGGGTCTGTTGAACGTATAGAAATGGGAGCAGCAAAAATAGTCACCGCTTTGTTCGAACGACAGGAGAGTGTTAAGAAAAAGCTGGAAAAGCCAAAACTGGACGATATTTGAAGACGTGGATGGAAACTTAAACACTAACTTTCATTGTTTCACACGGTTCACGACCTTCTGCACAAACGGAATTTCCGGCTGCCTATGCTTCAGCTTTTTGATTCGTTTGCTGTTACATCATTATTTGAACGTTTCTTTGGACACACCTTGTTACCGGTTACGAAAAGGGCTCATTATTTTTATAGAACAAAAGTAAAGTACTGTGTAGATCCCGATTTATTTAGCCACTTCAGCTGTAATTTGCAAATTTCGGCAGACTGCCATCATCAGGTTCAATAAGAAAGAGGTGTCCAGAATATATCGTCACACTGCCCACTGAATTGTACGACGTACAAGTGCCAACAGTTTGGTTTATTCTGTATTGATCATTCATTTCTTTTTTAGTGCGATAATTACTGTCGGGCGTAACTAGTGTATATGTGATGCACCGTAATTATGACGGTTACGGTGTGGCTTTCAAACACGTCCATAAACCTTGCGCTTGTGAGCATTCCACGTAAGCAACCAGTCGCATTGTGCTAGGTTGACGTGGCTCTGCCCATGTTCGCCGATTATAGCATAGCCAGCTCTGGGAAACTGCCTTAACCGCAGAACCTGTCGTTTTGCACAGTCATCGAGTCGTGAGGTCACGCAAATAAAATCGAATCTGCCAGTGGCTGAGAAAAGGCGTTTCAGCTGATGCAACGCGCACATGAGTCATTCTGATATGTGCCACACTGACAGCGAGCTAGATGCGGATGTCGCGTCAGAAAGTAGCAGCTCAGGCATTGGACTACATGTGCAAGTCAGTGTTATCCCAGTAGCGGATTTTCTTCCTTTGTCGAGAAAGCGTACGGTAATTCTGAAATACAAACTGGTACGTGGTTCCCTTTTCGTACCACACTTACCCGCCATATCTTAGATACCATAAAAGAGGAAGGGTGATGGAATTAATGTTTGGTAGTCACAGTTTATAATTAAGACAGTTTATAAACATTACGCGTTTTAAGGAATTTGACAATTACAAATTGTGGACGAGGCACTAGATAAAGCTTTACAAATACAGTTAGAAACCCAACATACTCAGCACTCAAATAAAGAGTCCCTTAAGAGAAAGTTATAAAAAACTTAATGTGCCATGCATTTATAGATACCTTAAGCATAGCAACTATCAATTACCTCACATAGCCACTTCATCAGACTCCTTAAAACCAGTTATTACATTAAGATGACCGCACTTAAAACATTCTTCACTAAAATACCCTTACAAGATTACTATTTCAGTCCGTTAAAGGAGCACTTGTTAAAATGTCAGTTACGAACTTAACGTTGGCGTGCTCTAATACCCCTCGCTTTCTTTTTCCTTATTAAGACAACAGAATTACTGACAAACTTCAGAAATTCAAACTCCCATATAGGATTTCCCCCAAAATACATATAATGAAATCAGTTACCAATAAAGGGTGACTTAATGACACTTCAACGCTAGTGCCCAGCTAAGATCCAATTGCCTGCATCTCGTGGTCGTGCGGTAGCGTTCTCGCTTCACACGCCCGGGTTCCCGGGTTCGATTCCCGGCGGGGTCAGGGATTTTCTCTGCCTCGTGATGGCTGGGTGTTGTGTGATGTCCTTAGGTTGGTTAGGTTTAAGTAGTTCTAAGTTCTAGGGGACTGATGACCATAGATGTTAAGTCCCATAGTGCTCAGAGCCATTTGAACCATTTGAATCCAATTACATAACATGATAGAACAACTTACATAAAAAACTACAGCAGAAACACTGATCTTTAAAAATGGAAGTTCAAGTGCCCAGACGTGTTTAGTAAAATACTACTAGAAGGAGCTGCGCAAGGAACTCAGCAGATGCTATGCAATTTAAAGTTTAGCCAGTTGCCAGTCGCTAATATTTAAGGAAACAGATTCGTATAAGAATAGATTACATACAATATATATTTATATATCTACCAGCTTAACCCGCCTTGGCGGAAGAAAGATAAATACTAAACTTTAGGAGGCGGTATGTGAACAACTCCCGGTAGTGGCCAGGTTCTTAAACACTGCCAGACCTAGACGTCGGATGACATGTCACTCCTCGCCAAGGCGCTAGCACAATCAAAGGTTTTTGCCCGAATCATAAAGACATTCCAATAACTCTGAAACATAGGAACACTCGGCAGAACCTATGACTCTATATATGCGTAAGCGTGTCAAGGAACACGTTACACTACTGACAAATTCGCAACTATGACCTTACGCATTTTACACATGGACAACTGTATTAATAGAGTGCAGGCTTTGAAAACGCCAACATAAAATCATTTGATTACAAGAAACGCAGAGCACTAGTAAAACTTCTGAGAAAACTTTCAAATAAGGGCCACCATTTAACGAGGCCAACTGAACTCTTCCACACCATCTTGAAGTTCGACTATAAAAGTCTCACCATAATAAAATTTAAATGCCTCTTGTAATGGTACTTGAATTACGTAACCATTACGGCACCTCATCTGAACCTCTCGATACCAGTAATATTCTACTGTGTTTCTGTAGAAGTACTTAACATATTTCTGAGACAACATTCAGATTTGATTTCACTTTTGATACATCGATATGTTTATATTGCAATGATATTATTCTTATGTGTATTCTTTCTTTTGCCACTATGATCTTTGACGTACTTGTAACTCTGATTTTTGGGCGCGTAAGCGATTGTTAGTTAGTTGTTAAGTTGTCAGAGAGTCGGACTTTGAGAAAGTCAAGTCGTGGACGTCATGTTGGAAAGACGAATATTGTCGTCAGCTTATAAAATGTGAACTTTAACAGTGACTGTGAGGAAGATGTTTTCAGGTATGTTTTGTATTGTGACGTGATGTTTTGTGTGTTACGTGATATTGCAATAAAAGCAATTAAAAGGAAGTGTAACTTAATTTCGGAGTGCTGATTATTTTTTTACATCACAATTGTCCAGTAAAAGTGTAAGCTTCAAGAATGGTTTGTGAAGCGCATCTACATAACTTTTGAATATAGCAGGATAAAACCTAGGCCTCTTTGCATCCGAGCTTGGAATCATAACCACCTAGATTTTCAACGATTGAGCCATGATTTTACGACAAGACCAGCGTGGGAAACACAAAAAGATGAGTGCCTAGTTTTTTCATTATTACATGAAATGACTATTAACTGTGCTCTAATGACACCTGCCACATAATAAGACTGTTGTTGCCCGAAAATGCAGTATTTAGCAGCGTGAGCAACACCACAATCGTTATTAAATGCTGACCTTTGTTGTGGTAGGGTTGTTAGACTCTGAGAGCGTCGGTCAACAAAACACAGTTACGGACGGCACTTACTTCATATCACGTACACAATACGAAGGAGCGGGTTCCACAGCTTCACCGCTTCACTTAAAATTTTGTTCCCAGCGAAGTCACAGAACTTGTATCCATGGCGCCAAAACGTCAAATGTTGTTATTTGTCTTCTGGTTCTTGTATTATTACAACTTTTATGGTTTTGCGTAATGGCATGCCATGTGATTGACTGCAAATTTTCTTCCTTTGTTTTCCTTGTCTACTGCGTACTTCATGACTTGACATTCATCTTTTCTTAAACTACCCTATAACTAGATTAATTACTTTAACAGGCGTAAGCCCTTTCCGAACTCCTTTTTATGATGTCGGTTAACAGATTTTTTATTTTGAACTTGCCATTTCAAGGAACTCTTCCTTCTGCCGATCTTCGCTCCTCAACCATCGACAGCACATCCTCAGCTAAAGTCTTATCCGCTTACTCTGTATTTGACATTTTTATCCTGCACCACCTC